>NW_027213933.1:0-7500 GCF_042767895.1 Penaeus vannamei | reverse complement strand
TCTGGCGGTCCGGTACCGTTCCTCCTGACCTCTTGAGGGGTGTGGTCATCCCTCTCTGGAAAGGGAAGGGGGACCGTTGGGACTGTAGCAATCACCGAGGCATCACACTGCTCAGTATATCAGGCAAGGTTCTCGCCTACATCCTTCTGAGACATATCAGAGACCATCTACTGAGGCATCAGAGACTGGAGCAATCCGGATTCACTCCTGGTAAGTCTACAATAGACCGTATCCTTGCGCTTAAAGTCATTGTAGAACGCCGGCGTGGATTGCTTGCCGCCTACATCGACCTCAAGAAGGCGTTCGACACGGTGCATCGGGAATCACTCTTGGAGATCCTGAGACTGAGAGGAATTCCAACAAGGATTATTGGACTTATAGCAAGCCTGTATATTGGTACTGAAAGTGCTGTAAAGTGTTGTGGGGGCCTGTCGAGTTCAGGAGTGAGGCAAGGCTGTGTCCTTGCACCAACTCTTCAACACTTGCATGGACTGGATACTGGGCAGAGCTACTGTTCAAAGTCATTGTGGAGCAACATTGGGCAATATAAAGGTTACTGACCTTGACTTTGCTGATGATGTTGATATTCTATCTGCATCTCTGGAGACCCTAGTGGAGGCTCTGGATGCATTTAGCAATGAAGCAAAACCCTTGGGTCTATAGGTCTCCTGGACCAAGACCAAGATCCAGGATTTTGGAGACTTGCTAGGAGAACCTGTTCAGTCGGTACGTGCTTGCGGCGAGGACATTGAAGTCACAAAGAGCTTTACATACCTTGGTAGTGTAGTTCATAATTCTGGGCTGTCAGACCAGGAAGTCAGCAGACGGAGTGGCCTGGCAGCAGGGGCCATGAACTCATTCAACAAGAGTATTTGGAGATGTCGGTACCTGTGCAGAAGGACCAAGCTACAGGTTTTCAAGGCCCTGATAATGCCAGTTTTGCTGTACAGTAGTGAAACCTGGACATTATCCTGTGCCTTGGAGGCTCGTCTTGAAGCCTTTTGTAATAGGTCCTTGCGCCGGATCATGGGGTACTGTTGGTGGGACCATGTGTCCAACCAATGGTTACTGGCACAGGATCTGTTATCTGCACAATCCGTGATTGCCAACTCAGGCTATACGGCCACTTGGCTCGCTTTCCTCAGGATGACCCTGCCCATCAGGTAGTCTCTGTTAGAGACAACCCTGGGTGGAGGAGGCCTGTGGGACGACCTAGGAAGTCGTGGCTTGGGCAGATCGACCAAACCTGTCGTGAAGAACTCGAGATGGGCCGAGTCCCTGCCTGGCGTCTTGCCATGAGGGATCCTCGTGGCTGGAAGCGAAGGGTGGATGCGGCTATGCGCCCCCGTCGGCGTTAGCCCCCCTTGATATATATATATATATATATATATATATATATATATATATATATATATATATATATATATATATATATATATATATATATATATATATATGTATATATGTGTGTGTGTGTGTGTGTGTGTGTGCATGTGCGTGTTTGTGTGTGCGTGTGTGCACGCGCGCACCCTACTAAAAACACACATACACGCCAACACCCACACAAAACACCAACTCACCGTAAATATAAAAGCTAAACAGGTACCAGAAGAAGAAGACGAAGCGGTGCGGCCAGTGCGGAGAGAGGATAAGGTTGCTCTGAACCACAAGATTCCGAAACATGTGGAAGGCGTACTTCTGAACGGAGCAGTCAGGTTTTTCGTACAGGTAGAGGCCCATCACCCAGCTGATGCCTGCTAGTATCGGGCCTATCAGTAAGGTTGCTAGGATCAGCGCCGCCCACACCTGCAATGCGCCGGCGACTTAGGTTAGGTGTTGATTCCTGTGTCGTTGGTTCTTTATTTTTTCATATATCTTTTTTTAACCTTATTCCCTTTTTTTGTGTGGGTTAGGATGTGTTCCTCGTTTTTTAGCTATATATTTACAGCATTACCTTATTTTGAGTAGTTGTAGAATTATCATCATTACTGCGTCACATATATCGTCAATATATCAATTACTGACTCCATTCTCCATCGTAATCACTATGACTGTTATTATTATCATCATATCAATGTTATCATCAATAATGTTATTGCTATTTTCACTCCTTTTATCACCATCATTATCATTATCATTATCATTATTGTTGTTATCTTATCATCTACAGTATCACTAGCATTATCGCTTACAGTTGCCATTATAATCATAATCGTTATCGCAACTACATCATTATCATTTGACAAATATCGACTCCTCCTCCTCCCCCTTCTCTCCCCACCCCTTTTCTTCCCCCTCCACCCCTCCTCCTCCCCTCCTCCCCCCCTTTTCTTCCCCATCCACCCTTCCTCCCCCCCTTCTCCCCCACCCCTTCTCTTCCCCCTCCACCCCTCCTCCTCCCCCACCCCTTCCCCCCTTTCAGGCACCCACCAAGGGCGTGAAGGGCGAGAAGATGGCTCCCGCCCTGCTTTTTTCCGCTGGCGCCGGAGACAGCATGGTGGTCGACTCCAGGAAGTAAGGTTTGGTGAAGTCCACAACAGTCTCGCGTGGGCCTGGAATGGGGAAGGAAAGGCACAGGTACTTAACACAGGTAGCACCTCTCTGTCTCGGTGAGGATCCTGGTTAGCACCTCTGCTTTTATCCATTGCAAATATTTAATATTTTTTCTTTCTGTTTTTTTATGTCTTTTTCGATTTGTTGTTGTTATTGTCATTGTTATTAATGAAGCATTTTCTGAGGAAATGTACAGAAAAAACACCATACAATATGGGGCGGAGCTAATGCCGTCATTACGTTTAGCCAATGAGAGTGCACCATGAGATATCAGATATGCCTAGATACATAATTGTTTACATAATTTACTTGATATTGTTATAATTAAGAGAAGTAAAGCAAAGCCTCCTATTTTTTATTTATGATAACGAATAATTCCTTACCATTAAAAGCTGTCAGAATACTCTTGGGAAAGTCAAAAGGGGAAAGGGAGGTTATGGCTCATTCCTCTTTCCCTGTACATCCCTCCCTCTCCTTCCTACTCTATTTACTCCCTCCTCTCCTTCCCTCCTCCCCCTCCTTCTTTCCTCTTCCTCCTCCCTCCCTTTCCTCTTTCCTCCCTCCTTCCCCTCCTTCTCCCCTCTTTCCTCTCTCCATCCTCCCTCCCTCTATTCTCCCCCACCTTACTCTCCCTCTATCCTCCCCCTCCTCCCTCCCTCCGTCCTCCTCCTCCTTACCCTCTCCCTTCCTATCACCTCCTCCCGCCTACATTCTTCTTCCCTTAACCCTCCCTCCTTCCTTCTCTCCTCCCTTCCTCTTCCCTCCCGTTTTACCTGTGATGGTGATTTCGTCGATGGCAAAGTTGGCCTCCCTCCTGGCCACCATCCCTCCCCCTCCTTACCTACCCCCTCCCCTCCTTCCCTCCTCCCTCCCTTTCCCACTCCCTCCTTCCCTCCTCCCCCCCTCCTCCCCCCCTCCCCTCCTCCCCTCCTCCCTCCCTTTCCCACCCCCTCCCCCCTCCCCTCCGTCCCTCTCTCCTCCCTCCCTTTCCCATTCCCTCCCCTCCTTCCCTCTCTTCTCCTCCTTCCCTCCTCCCTCCCTTTCCTACACCCTCCTCCCCTCCCCCTCCCCTCCTTCCCTCCTCCCTCCCCCGCTGTACCTGTGATGGTGATTTCGTCGATGGCAAAGTTGGCCTCCCTCCTGGCCACCATCCCTCCCCCTCCCCACCTACCCCCTCCCCTCCTCCCCTCCTCCCTCCCTCCCCTCCTTCCCTCCTCCCTCCCTTTCCCACTCCCTCCTTCCCTTCTTCCCTCCTTCCCTCCCTCTTTACCCGTGATGGTGATTTCGTCGATGGCAAAGTTGGCCTCCCTCCTGGCCACCATCCCTCCCTCTCCCCACCTACCCCCTCCCACGCTCCGTCCTCCTCCTTCTTACCTCCTCCCCTCCTTCCCTCCTCCCTTTCCTTCCTCCCTCCCTCCCTTCCCTCCTTCCCTCCCTCTTTACCCGTGATGGTGATTTCGTCGATGGCAAAGTTGGCCTCCCTCCTGGCCACCATCCCTCCCCCTCCCTCTCCCCACCTACCCCCTCCCCCCCTCCGTCCTCCTCCTTCTTACCTTCTCCCTCCCTTTCCCTCCCCCCTCCTTCCCTCCCCTCCTCCCTCCCTTCCCTCTTCCCTCCCTCTTTACCCGTGATGGTGATTTCGTCGATGGCAAAGTTGGCCTCCCTCCTGGCCACCATCCCTCCCCCTCCCCCCTCCCCACCTACCCCCTCCCCTCCTCCCCTCCTCCTTCCCTCCTCCCTCCCCTCCTCCCTCCCTTTCCTTCCTCCCTCCCCTCCTTCCCTCCTTCCCTCCCTCTTTACCCGTGATGGTGATTTCGTCGATGGCAAAGTTGGCCTCCCTCCTGGCCACCATCCCTCCCCCTCCCTCTCCCCACCTACCCCCTCCCCTCCTCCCCTCCTCCTTCCCTCCTCCCTCCCCTCCTCCCTCCCTTTCCTTCCTCCCTCCCCTCCTTCCCTCCTTCCCTCCCTCTTTACCCGTGATGGTGATTTCGTCGATGGCAAAGTTGGCCTCCCTCCTGGCCACCATCCCGATCATCCCCGTGATCGTTCCGTCGGGCTGCGGGCCGCCCCAGCCGTCGTTGGGCTCGAGAAGTAGCTTGTATCTGAAAGGCGGACGGTGGGTGGATAGATTGATGGATGATGATTGATTGATGGTGGATGGATAGATTGATGGATGATGATTGATTGATGGTGGGTGGATAGATTGATGGATGATGATTGATTGATGGTGGATGGATCGATTGATGGATGATGATTGATTGATGGTGGATGGATCGATTGATGGATGATGATTGATTGATGGTGGATGGATCGATTGATGGATGATGATTGATTGATGGTGGATGGATAGATTGATGGATGATGATTGATTGATGGTGGATGGATGGATTGATGGATGATGATTGATTGATGGTGGATGGATAGATTGATGGATGATGATTGATTGATGGTGGGTGGATAGATTGATGGATGATGATTGATTGATGGTGGGTGGATAGATTGATGGATGGATGATTGATTGATGGTGATGGATGATGGATGGATGATTGATTGATGGTGATGGATGATGGATGGATGATTGATTGATGGTGATGGATGATGGATGGATGATTGATTGATGGTGATGGATGATTGGATGGATGATTGATTGATGGCGAATGGATCGATTGATGGATGATGATTGATTGATGGTGGATGGATCGATTGATGGATGATGATTGATTGATGGTGGGTGGATAGATTGATGGATGATGATTGATTGATGGTGGGTGGATCGATTGATGGATGATGATTGATTGATGGCGAATGGATCGATTGATGGATGATGATTGATTGATGGCGAATGGATCGATTGATGGATGATGATTGATTGATGGTGGATGGATCGATTGATGGATGATGATTGATTGATGGCGAATGGATCGATTGATGGATGATGATTGATTGATGGTGGATGGATCGATTGATGGATGATGATTGATTGATGGTGGATGGATCGATTGATGGATGATGATTGATTGATGGTGGATGGATCGATTGATGGATGATGATTGATTGATGGTGGATGGATTGATTGATGGATGATGATTGATTGATGGTGGATGGATCGATTGATGGATGATGATTGATTGATGGTGGATGGATTGATTGATGGATGATGATTGATTGATGGTGGATGGATCGATTGATGGATGATGATTGATTGATGGTGGATGGATCGATTGATGGATGATGATTGATTGATGGTGGGTGGATAGATTGATGGATGATGATTGATTGATGGTGGGTGGATCGATTGATGGATGATGATTGATTGATGGCGAATGGATCGATTGATGGATGATGATTGATTGATGGCGAATGGATCGATTGATGGATGATGATTGATTGATGGTGGATGGATCGATTGATGGATGATGATTGATTGATGGCGAATGGATCGATTGATGGATGATGATTGATTGATGGTGGATGGATCGATTGATGGATGATGATTGATTGATGGTGGATGGATCGATTGATGGATGATGATTGATTGATGGTGGATGGATCGATTGATGGATGATGATTGATTGATGGTGGATGGATTGATTGATGGATGATGATTGATTGATGGTGGATGGATCGATTGATGGATGATGATTGATTGATGGTGGATGGATAGATTGATGGATGATGATTGATTGATGGTGGGTGGATAGATTGATGGATGGGTTGGCTGGTTGGTTGGTGGTTTGGTAGAATGATGGGATATATATAGATGGATAGGAAGATGGAGAGGGACAGAGATAGAGAAAAAGAGACAAAGGCAGAGAAAGAGGAAGGTGGAGGGGGAGAGAGTGAGGGGGGGATATGATCCTAGACAAAGAGAAACAGATAGGCTGATAAACACATATATCGATGAATATATATATATATATATATATATATATATATATATATATATATATATATTGAGAGAAAGATAGATAGAAAAAACAGGTAAAGATGGATAGACTGGCACATACTAGTAGACATGGCTACAGTATACATTGCTCTTTTTTATATCAAAGCTGCAAATTTTATGACGCTTACAGCTCGTTCTAGACATGCAAATTGGTGATGATAATCACTTAATTTCTGATAGGATGTCGATGGTGATTATTTGGAATACAAAGGTGCTAATTAAATAGGCTTCTCTCAGCCAGTCATTATCAAAATTCCAAGTGCATTTTCACCCTGTGTGCAGAAATAATATGCATAAATGGTCATACTTTTCTGTCTTTCCTTTTTTCCTGGCAAATTTATAGCGCTTCATGCAATTACTAATTTTCTTCAATTTACAAGCTGGCAAAAACGAACACGTTTATGCCAGAACTCGCGCGTCCGAACTCACGTAAAATTGAACTTGGCCGCGATGCTGTTGATGACGTTGCAGTCGATGCCCGAGTGCGGAAGTGCCTCCTTGTAGGGCCCGTCTAAAGTATCCAGTATCGTGACCTTGAAGAAGGGCCAGTTGTCGACCACAGCGCCCTTCAGCTGACGCCCACCGAAGTCCGAGTAGAGCTTGTTCAAGTCCGGAGTCAGGGATTCGGACACAAAGGCAGAAGCCCCGCCCCTGTCTCGTACCCAGCGCCAGGAACCGATGGCGCGAAACCTAAGTGTGATGTTAAGGCGCTGATAACAGTATCAGCAATCATAGTATTTATTGGTGATTGTAATGATACTTCCTCCCAAATATACATGCACTTAAACAAAAGTCCACTGCTGCCGACTGGGATTCATCTAAACCTCTCTATTAATTCGACCAAAATCTGTTTGAATCTACTCACGTAAACTCATAACTCAAAAGATATATTTTAAGCTACCACAAAAATATATTACTCAGAACTTACTTTCATCTGCTTACTCAACTAATACGCTCTTTACCCGAATATACTTAGAATTTACCTCAGTCTGCCCTAAACA
>NW_027213932.1:12500-22589 GCF_042767895.1 Penaeus vannamei | reverse complement strand
ACAGAATACAAGAAAATACAAGAAAATACAACAGAATACAAGAAAATACAACAGAATACAACAAAATACAAGAAAATACGACAGAATACAAGAAAATACAACAGAACACAAGAAAATTCAACAGAACACAAGAAAATACAACAGAATACAACAAAATACAACAGAATACAAGAAAATACAAGAAAATACAACAGAATACAACAAAATACAACAGAATACAAGAAAATACAACAGAATACAACAAAATACAATAGAATACAACATAATACAAGAAAATACAAGAAAATACAACAGAATACAAGAAAATAAAACAGAATACAAGAAAATACAAGAAAATACAACAGAGTACAAGAAAATACAACGAAATACAAGAAAATACAATAGAATACAACAGAATACAAGAAAATACAACAGAATACAAGAAAATACAACAATGCAGTACCCTCCCCGCTAGAGTCATCTTTCCTTGTTAAATTAAGGTTAAGTCAATACTTCTCTATGTGCACATGGGAAAATACGCACACACGCACACACGTACACGGCCGCGTGGTATGTGTACATCATTACATATGATTTTTTTTTTCTTTTTTTTTTTTTTGCCTTCTTGTAATTTTGTGCGTCTACGTGTGTACGTGTGTGTATGGGGGGATAGGTGTGTGTGCGTGTGTGTGTGCGTGTGTGTGTGTGTGTGTGTGTGCGTGTGTGTGTGTGTGTGTGTGTGTACGTGTGTGTATGGGGGATAGGTGTGTGTGCGTGTCTGTGGGGGCGGGGTAGGTGTGTGTGTGTGTGTGTGTGTGTGTGTGTGTACGTGTGCGTGTGTATGCAGGGGATAGGTGTGTGTACGTGTGTGTGTGTGTGTGTGTGTGTGTGTGTGTACGTGTGTGTGTGTGTGTGTGTACTTGTGTGCGTCTGTGTGTGTGTGTGTGTGTGTGTGTATGTGTGTGTGTGTGTGTGTGCGTGCGTGTACGTGTGTACGTGTGTGTACAGGGGGATTGGTGTGTGTATGTGTGTGTGTATATGTACGTGTGTGTGTGTGTGTGTGTGTGTACGTGTATGTATGTGTGTGTGTGTGTGTGCGTGTGTGTGTGTGTGTGTGTGTGTGCGTGCGTGTACGTGTGTACGTGTGTGTGTGAGGGGATAGGTGTGTGTGCGTGTGTGTGTGTGTGTGTGTGTGTGTGTGTGTGTGTGTGTGTGTGTGTGTGTGTGTGTGTGTATGGGGGGATAGGTGTGTGTGCGTGTGTGTGTGTGTGTGTGTGTGTGTGTGTGTACGTGTGTGTGTGTGTACGTGTGTGTGTGTGTGCGTGCGTGCGTGTACGTGTGTGTACGTGTGTGTGTATGGGGATAGGTGTGTGTGCGTGTCTGTGGGGGGTAGGTGTGTGTGTGTGTGTGTACGTGTGTGTGTGTGTGTGTACGTGTGTGTGTGTGTGTGTACGTGTGTGTGTGTGTGTGTGTACGTGTGTACGTGTGTGTATGGGGGAATAGGTGTGTGTGCGTTTGAAGGTGTGTGCGTGTGTGTGTGGGGGTAGGTGTGTGTGCGTGTCTGTGGGGGGGTAGGTGTGTGTGCGTGTGTGTACGTGTGTGTGTGTGTACGTGTGTGTATGTGTGTGTGTTTGTGTGTCTACTTGTGTCTGTGTGTGTGTGTTGAGGAGGGGTAGGTGTGTGTGTGTTGGTATGTATTTATACGTTTTCATCTACTTGTCTATTTCTCTCTGTCTCTGTCTCTCTCTCTATAATTCTCTCTCTCTCTCTCTCTCATTCTCTCTCTCTCTCTCTCTCTCTCATTCTCTCTCTCTCTCTCTTTCTCTCTCTCTCTCTCTCTCTCTCTCTCTCTCTCTCTCTCTCTCTCTCTCTCTCTCTCTCTCTATATATATATATATATATATATATATATATATATATATATATATATATATATATACCTACCCATATACCTCATTATCTATTTATAAATATTATATATGTGCCTGTGCATATATGTGTATGTATTTTTTTATTATTATTGTTTTTTTTTTTTTTTTTATTTATATTATATATATACTCCCCCCCAAAACCACACACACACTTACCCCCCCCCACCCCCACCCCCACCCCACACGTACACACGCACACACGTACACACGCACAAACGTACACACCCACCTACGGACACACCAGGATATACCTGAAAGCGTGTTTCACTAACACGTACAGACACGTAAACACTAATGTAGTTGCAGCCACGCCCTCTCTGTTGGTGGTGATGGTGATGATCGTAATTTAGGTGGTGGTGGTGATGAGGAGGGGGAGGGGGGGTGGAGGAGGAAGAGGAGGAGAAGGGAGGACGGGAGGAAAGGGAAGAAGGGGGAGGAGAAAGGAAGAGAAGAGGAGGGGGAGGGAGGAAGAGGAAGATGGGGAGGAGGAGGGGTAAAGAGGGAGCAGGAGAAAGAGGAGGGAGGGAGAACAGGAGGAGGAAGGGAGGGGAGGAGGTGGGGATGGTGAGGAAAGGAGGAAGGGAAAAGGAGGGAAAGAGGGGGAGGGGGAGGAGGGAGGAAGAGGAAGATGGGGAGGGAGGTGAAAAAGAGGAGGAGGGGAAGATGGGAGGGGAAAGGGAGGAAGAGGAGGAGGAGGGAGGGAAAGAGGAGAAGGCCAAGAGAGGGAGAAGGAAGATGGGGAGGGAAAGGGGAGGAAAGGAGGAGGAGGAGGGGGAGAAAGAGGAGGAAGAGGAGAAAGAGAATAGAAAGAGGGGAAAAGAAGGAAGATGGGGAGGAAAGGACGAAGAGGAGGAGGAGGGGGAGAAAGAGAAGGAGAAGGAGAGAAAGAGAATGAGAAGAGGAGAAGAAGGAAGATGGGAGGGAAGGAGGAAGAGGAGGGAGGAGGGAGGGAAAAAGGGAGGAGGAGGAGAAAGAGAATGAAGAGAAGAAGGGAGAAGGAAGATGGGGAGGAAGGAGGAAGAGGAGGAGGAAAAAAGAGGAGGAAGGAAGATGGGGAGGGAAAGGAGGAAGAGGAGGAGGAGGGGGGAGAAAGAGGAGGAGGAGGAGAAAGAGAATGAGAAAGAGGAGAAGGAAGATGGGGAGGGAAAGGAGGAGGAGGACTCCCTGCCACCCCCTCCTATCCCCTTCCCCTCCCTCCCTTTTTTTAATAATAACAATACCAATAATAATATCAATTATGATAAAAAAATGAGGAAAGGAATGAGAATGACAATAATAATGGCGTCTAGAGTCATCTTTTCCAAACGGTTACGGGAAACTTAAATCGAGTGCCAGATGCATTCCTCCTACTTCGGATATTTCATTAATATTCGTACTTATATTGGATATCTATAACACCGCACTACCCACCATGAGATATCCCCAAAGCCATCTTGGATATCATATTCCAAAATACTGTTTACCTGTCGGGGAAAATAACCAGTGCAGTAAAATAGCAAGCCGGCAACTGCGGCCATTCCCATTACGTCACAGAAATGGGCGGAGCTTAGAGACCTGTCCCGCCACCGGAAAATATGCCTTATGACACTTCTGGTAAAAATAACGAATAATTTAATAATGATAATCATTGTACTAAACATACACACACACACACGTACACACACGTACATGCACACACACATACATGTACACACACACGTACACACACATACATATACACACACATACATATACACACACACACACACACACATACGTATATGTACACACACACACACACAATGTACACACACGTATATGTACACACACACGTACATGTACACACACACACGTACATGTACACATACACACACGTACATGTACACATACACACACGTACATGTACACATACACACACGTACATGTACACATACACACACGTACATGTACACATACACACACGTACATGTACACATACACACACGTACATGTACACATACACACACGTACATGTACACATACACACACGTACATGTACACACACACATACACACACGTACATGTACACACACATACACATATGTACATATACACACACACACACACACACACACTCACAATTGGGTGGTTATAAGGGTGATTTTTAAGCAATGTGTAAATATTCTAAAAACATTTTGTACATTTCTAAAATAATTTCTGATTATATTGTATAATTTTTAAATGTATTTTAGAATAATTCTGATGATTTTTGAATAGTTTTTTTCAGTAAAATTTGAAGATTTATAAATATATATTTTTCTTTTTTTATTATTATTATTATTATTTTATTATTAATATATATATATTTTTTTTTGGACAAATTTGATGATGATTGTAATGTATATATATATATATATATATATATATATATATATATATATATATATATATATATATATATATCACGCTCAAAATGCAAGGTTTGTACTATCTTTAAAGGGAATGCGAGATCTCAAAGCGTGCCCAATCGCCTCTTACTCTATCATAGCCTTCCATAGCACTCTCGATCAACTCCCTAACCCATTCCGTCGTTTAGGGGTGTTTAAGGGGTCTATATGGGGTCTATAAGGGGTCTATATGGGTTAAGGGGTCTATATGGGTTAAGGGGTCTATATGGGGTCTATAAGGGGTCTATAAGGGGTCTATATGGGTTAAGGGGTCTATATGGGTTAAGGGGTCTATATGGGGTCTATAAGGGGTCTATAAGGGGTCTATATGGGGTCTATACGGGGTCTATATGGGGTCTATAAGGGATCTATATGGGGTATACATGGGGTATACGAGTACTTAAACCATATCCATTCTCGCGTACTCCGTGATAGCTCTCCGTAGCACCCTGGATCGCCTCCGTAACCCTTGCCGTTGTTTATTGCTGTATTTAAGGGGTCTATAAAGGGTTTAAAGATTCTCATATCATGCCCAGTCTAATTTCGTAATTTAATCTATGACAGGTTTCCATAGCACCCTAAATAAACCCGCAACCACGTACCGTTGCCTCAATATTTAAGCAGCATTTTAGGGGGGGTTTTCGCGCCCTGACCCCCTTATCGGAACGCCACATAGCCTTAAGCCGCGCGGGACCTCGAGACCTTTCTTAACGCGCCCAAGGACTCCCCCAACTCCTTGTGGTCGCTGAGAAAAAGTGAACTTAAGTAGGTCTCTGGTTACGGTATGAAAGTTGTTTTCGGTTCAGTTGGATAGGGACTGATTGTATTTTTTTTTTTTGGGGGGGGAAGGGGTCCTGTCCCGAATACATACATATATATATATACATATATATATATATATATATATATATATATATATATATATATATATATATATATGTCTCATTCTCCCATACATATCTTTTCTCTCTATCTCCTGTCTCTTATTACTTTAATTATATAAGTAAGAAAGTAACTAAGTACGTTGGAATTTAAGTAATAAAAGTTGGAGAGTAAGTGATTAAGTTAAAGAAGTAATAAAATTAAAAATTTATTACAGCACCGAGACAGACATTCTCTCCCTGTGACTTTCAGACGGGAACTGGTCTCTCAACTCCTGTACATTGAAGGTGGACAAATTTTCATCAGAAAGAATAGACTTCAGGCCCGCCCACCTCCATTTGTGATTGGTTCTCCCGTCCGTGACGTCATAAGGGCTGATCCACGTCACTACGAGTCAAAACAGAAATTACTGAATAAGGTAAGTTAATTTAAATCTCTAGACATTGTTTATTATTTAATTATTCGTTTTAATTTTGTGTTACGGTTTATTTATTCATTTATCTATAACGGTAATGGCTTCGAAGCCACGCCCACCGGCCAACCACGAGATGTGATTGGCTTTCCCGTTATTGACGTCATCAGCACGAGCCCGCGTAATTCAAACCAAATTATTTTCAAATTTTTATATGATTGTAAATATATAAATTTAAGTATCTTTCGATGAAAAATCGATTATTTCGAATTTAAATTTAAATGTTACATACGATCTTTTATATATATATATATATATATATATATATATATATATATGTGTGTGTGTGTGTGTGTGTGTGTGTGTGTGTGTGTGTGTGTGTGTGTGTGTGTGTGTGTGTATTGAGAAAGAGAGAGAGAGATAAAGAAAAGGAGATAAAAAGACAGATGAATAGAGACAGAAAGAGATAAATAGTGAGATAAAGAAAAGATAGATAGATAAATAGAGACAGAAAGAAAAATTAATAAATAAGATGAGAGAAAGAGGAAGAGAGAGAAGAAAACAAAGAGAGAGAGAGAGAAGGATGGAATGAAGGGAGAAAATAGATAATGAGAGAGAAACATATATAAATAAAGAGAGAGAAAGACAGACAGATAAAGAGAGTGATAGAAGGAGAGAGAAATACATAAATACATAGATAGAAAGATAGAAAGAAGAAAGATAGACAATAAAAGGAAAATGCATATGGTAAAGAGAGAAAGAAAGACAGAGAGAAAGAGAGAGAGAGAGAGAGAGAGAGAGAGACACAATATAAACAGAGAGAAAAACAGATAAAGAAAGAAGAGAGAGAGAGACATAAATACATAAATAAAGATAGAGAAAGAAAGGCAGATAAAGAGAGAGAGAGAGAAATATATAAATAAAGAGAGAGAAAGACAGACAGATAAAGAGAGAGAGAGAGAGAGAAATACAGAAATACATAGAGAGAAAGATAGAAAAAGAGAGAGAGAGAAAGATAGACATAAAAAGAGAGATAAAAAATACATAGATAAAGAGAGAAAGACAGACAGATAAAGAGAGAGAGAGACAGAAATACATAAATAAAGGGAGAGAGAGAGAGACATAAATACAAATAAAAAGAAAGACAGACAGAGAAAGAGAGACAGACAGACAGAAAGAGAGAGAAAGAAAGACAGACAAAGAGAGAGAGAGAGAGAGATACATAAATAAAGAGAAAGACAGACAGATAAAGAGACAGAGAGAGAAAGAAAGACAGACAGACAAAGAGGCATAGAAAGAGAAAGAAAGACAGACAGACAAAGAGACAGAGAAAGAGAGACGCAGAGAGAGAGAAAAGACAGACAGACAAAGAGAGAGAGAGATAAATACACAAATAAAGAGAAAGACAGACAGATAAAGAGAGAGAGAGAGAAAGACAGAGAGAGAGAGAGAGAAAGACAGACAGACAAAGAGAGAGAGAGAGACAGACAGACAGACACACAAAGAGAGAGAGAGAGAGAGACAGACAGACACACAAAGAGAGAGAGAGAGACAGACAGACACACAAAGAGAGAGAGAGAGACAGACAGACACACAAAGAGAGAGAGAGAGACAGACAGACACACAAAGAGAGAGAGAGAGACAGACAGACAGACACACAAAGAGAGAGAGAGAGAGAGAGAGACAGACATAAATACATAAATACAGAGAGAAAGACAGATAAAGAGGGAGAGAGAAAGACAGACAGACAAAGAGAGAGAGAGGAGAGAGAGACAGACAGACAAAGAGAGAGAGAGAGAGAAAGAGAGAGAGAAGACAGACAGACATAAATACACAAATAAAGAAAAAGACAGACAGATCAGATAAAAGAGAGAGAGAGAGAGAGAGAAGACAGACTGACAGACAAAAAGAGAAAGACAGATAAAGAGAGAGAGAGAGAGAGAGTTAGTAAGAGAGAGAGCCAGAGACAGACAGACAAAGAGAGAGAAAGACACAGATAAAGAGAGAGAGAAAGAGAGAGAAAGACATACGAAAAGAGAGAGAAGACATACAGATAAAGAGAGAGAGAAAGACATACAGATAAAGAGAGAGAGAAAATGAAAGACAGATAAAAGAGAGAGAGAACGACAGATAAAGAGAGAGAGAGAGAGAGAGAGAAAGACAGACAGACAAAAGAGAGAGAAAGACAGATAAAGAGAGAGAGAGAGAGAGAGAGAGAGAAAGACAGACAGACAAGAGAAAGACAGATAAGACAGATAAAGAGGGAGAGAGAGAGAGAGAGAGAGAGAAAGGCAGACAGAGAGAGAGACAGACAGACAGAGACAGAGAGAGAGAGAGAGAAAGACATACAGATAAAGAGAGAGAAAGACATACAGATAAAGAGAGAGAAAGACATACAGATAAAGAGAGAGAAGACAGATAAAGAGAGAGAGAGAGAGAGAGAGAGAAGACAGACAGACAAAGAGAGAGAAAGACAGATAAAGAGAGAGAGAAAGACAGACAGACAAAGAGAGAGAAAGACAGACAGACAAAGAGAGAGAAAGACAGACAGACAAAGAGAGAGAAAGACAGATAAAGAGAGAGAGAAAGACAGATAAAGAGAGAGAGAGAGAGAGAGAGAAAGACAGACAGACAAAAGAGAGAGAAAGACAGATAAAGAGAGAGAGAGAGAAAGACACACAGACAAAGAAAGACAGACAAAGAGAGAGAGAGAGAGAGTCAGAAAGACAAAGAGAGAGAAAGAGAGAGTCAGAAAGACAGACAAAGAGAGTGAGAGAGAGAGTCAGAAAGACAGACAAAGAGAGAGAGAGAGAGAGAGAGAAAGACAGAAAGACAAAGAGAGAGAGAGATAAATACACAAATAAAGAGAAAGACATACAGATAAAGAGAGAGAAAGACATACAGATAAAGAGAGAGAGAAAGACATACAGATAAAGAGAGAGAGAAAGACATACAGATAAAGAGAGAGAGAAGAAGACAGAGAAAGAGAGAGAGAGAGAGAGAGAGAGAGAGAGAGAGAGAAAGACAGACAGACAAGACAAAGAGAAAGACAGATAAAGAGAGATAAGAGAGAGAGAGAGAGAGAGAGAGAGAGAGAGAGAGAGAGAGAGAGAGAAAGACACACAAAGAGAGAGAGAGAGAAACAAATAAAGAGAGAGAGAGAGAAAAAGAGACAAAGAAAGACAGACAAAGAGAGAGAGGGAGAGACAAATAGAGAGAGAAAGAGAGACAGACAGACAGACAAAGAGAGAGAGAGAGAGAAAGACAGACAGAGAGAGAGAGAGACAGACATAAATACATAAATAAAGAGAAAGGCAGACAGATAAAGAGAGAGAGAGAAAGACAGACAGACAAAGAAAGACAGACAAAGAGAGAGACAGACAGACAAAGAAAGACAGACAAAGAGAGAGAGAAAGACAGACAGACAAAGAGAGAGAGAGAGACAGACAGACAAAGAGAGAGAGACAGACAGACAGACAAAGAGAGAGAGAGAGAAAGACAGACAGACAAAGAGAGAGAGAGAGACAGACAGACAAAGAGAGAGAGACAGACAGACAGACAAAGAGAGAGAGAAGAGTAAGAGAAGATATATGCAAGAGCGATCCATAACATGCAGGTTGAGTGGCGTGTCCAAAGGCAGAGAAACTGTTGCGGCTTTTGTGTCTGTTTGTGTCTGTCTGTGTTTTTGTGTGTTTGTCTGTGTGTTTGTTTAGTGTCTGTTTGTGTCTGTTTGTGTTTGTTTATGTCTGTTTGTGTGTGTTTTTGTTTGTGTGTGTTTGTGCGTGCGTGTCTGTTTGTGTGTGTTTGTGCGTGCGTGTCTGTTTGTGTGTGTGTTTGTTTTGTGTGTGTTTGTGCGTGCGTGTCTGTTTGTGTGTGCGTTTTTGTTTTGTGTGTGTTTGTGCGTGTCTGTTTGTGTGTGTGTGTGTGTTTTTGTTTTGTGTGTGTTTGTGTTTGTTTGTGTGCGTGTGTGCGTGTGTGTTTGTTTATGTGTGTGTTTGTGTTTGTTTGTGTCTTTGTTTGTGTCTGTCTTGTGTGTTTTTACATGTGTTTGTTTTGTGTTTGTTTAGTGTTTTGTTTGGTGTGTGTGTATGTCTGTCTGTGTGTGTGTTTTTGTTTGTTTTGTGTGTCTGTGTGTTTGTTTGTTTGTTTTGTGACTGTGTGTGTTTGTTTTGTGTCTGTCTGTGTGTGTTTGTTTGTGTCTGTTTGTTTGTGTCTGTCTGTGTGTGCGTGTCTGTTTGTTTGTGTTTGTGTGTGTGTTGTTTGTGTCTGTCTGTGTGCGTTTGTGTTTGTTTGTGTCTGTCTGTGTGTGTTTGTTTGTGTCTGTCTGTGTGCGTGTGTTTTGTTTGTGTGTGTCTGTCTGTTTGTGTTTGTTTTGTGTCTGTTTGTGTCTGTCTGTGTTTTGTTTTGTGCCTGTGTCTGTTTTGTGTCTTTTTGCGTTTGTGTGTGTTTTGTGTGTGCTGTTTGTCTGTCTATCTGTCTG
>NW_027213931.1:15000-17500 GCF_042767895.1 Penaeus vannamei | reverse complement strand
TGACTGATCGTGATTTATGAACATAATAATGGCGACTAAATGTGAATTATGAACAGAAAATGGCAAGAAATCGTGATTTATGAACAAGAAATAGTATGTGAACACGATTTATAAACTGAACAATGGCGCAGCAACCCATCCAATAATACATATATTTGATGCCAAATCACATACGTCATCAATAACAGATTACAGTGATTGCCATTGAATATACAAACAATGAATGCAATAACTCGATAAAGAATGGGATATTAAGCAACGCAAATAATCATCGTAAATAAGGAATAACTGAAAATAACCAATAAATTAAAGAATGAAGTACGAACAGAAAAAAACAAACTAATAAAGAAATTAAACAAAGGATGAAGAATTGAAAATACAAATTCATAAAGAAATTAAATAAAGGAAATTATAATTGGTGAAATACACAAACAAATGAGAATGAATGATGAATTATAAAACCATGGAATTAAATAAAGAAAATTCTATCTGGTGAAATAAACCGTGAAATTAAGGAAAGCGTGAATTATGATTAGGGAATTAATAGAGAAATTAAACATAATTGCACTTAGTAAAATTAACCAAAAAAAAATTAAATGAAAGGAATTTTAGTGAAATTTAACAAGATATTAAATTTAATAGTAACAAATCAAATTAAACCTGAACACAAACAAAAACAAAAAAGGCAAATAAAGAAACTATTTAGTGAAATTAATCTGAAAATTACATGAAAGGAATTATATTTGACGAAATCAATAAAAGCGAAACGTCGTCTCCAGAGAAATGGAAAAGGCCAAGGAAACACCTGCTACTTCGGGCTACCAGCCAGGTGACTTTCAACATTTTTATACTTTTTTATTCTTATATTCATATTTTCATTTCTATCCTCGGCAACAAGGATCCTGACGGCACCACATATACCTTTTTTAGGATATAATTTTTTATCTTTATATTCATATTTCCCTTCTCATCCTCCCCTTTTAGTAGATAATCAGCCGGTTCGTTAAAATTACGCGAGGATCGACCCAATAAATATTCACAATGCGGACCTGCATATACCCAGGAATATATGCACATCTATCAGTCTAACCATGCCTATGAGATATGTATATATATATATATATATATATATATATATATATATATATATATATATATATATATATACACAGATAGATAAATGTATATATAGATAAATTTATATCTATACCTATAGATATATCTATAGATATACCTATATATCTAAATAGATATACATATATGATATATGATATATAGGTATGTATATATGATATACATATATGATATAAAATTTATGATAGATATACATTTATCTATCAGATATTCATATATATATATATACAGATAGATATATGTATATCAGTGAGATACATAGATAAATGCATCTCTCAGATAGATAGATAGATAAATGTATCTGACAAATATAGATAGATATGCGTTTCTTTCTGTACAGATCCATGTCCGTATATGTGCATATTTATTGGGTGGGGCCTCGCACAATTTTAACAAATCAGCCAAATATGGAGATTTGGGAAATGCGAATGCTATTGACCTAAACGACCATATTTACTGAATCTTCGAGGGACCGGGATGATTTAATGATGCATAAATAACCGCTAAGTATGACCAACATATGTCATTCCTTAAAACCACATTATAAACCATGGAAATCCATCATAAATCATTTTTTAAGTCACACCTGAATAAACCTTGAAATGCGTCAATCACCATCGTTAATGACCCCATAAATAATAATGACCTCATAATAAATACCACATATATGAGCTAGTCTCTCGGAATCACCTTGTGAAATACTTCTGAAAATCGATCAATAACATCCCAATCACACAATGCAAGAACCACACGAAAAATGGAACCCATTCATGCAATCACCAACCATGCAATCAAAGAATCACATACAGAAACTACACTGCAATAACCACATAAAATTATCAACCACATTGCAGGACTAAACTTCCCACAGGCATTACTTATTTGTGCAATAACGTGACAAACAACCTGCAATAACCTAAAAAAAATTGTGCAATAACATGACAAACAACCTGCAATAACCTAAAATATCTCCCCTTGTGCAATAATACGAAAAATTACCTGCAATAACCCAGGAAATTATCTATTCAATAACTTGTATCAACAACAAAATTACCATTTGTGGAGCAAAGTAACAAATACAATATATATAAATAATTAAAACCTAATCCGAGGAATGGAAATAAAATCACAAAAGACCTTTCAGTAACTGCAATAACAGCTTATAATTCTAAATCACCAACAGATTTTGTAAAGAAATAATTCAACAAATTCGAAATTAGCAATTATATCAAATAACCGAAAAATTACCGGTATATTAATTTTTTAAAGAAATAAATCAACAAATTAAAAAATCACTAATATCTTTTTTAATAAATATTGAATCATAATAAGCAATCATCTGCAATAACATCAAACAACCAGAAGT
>NW_027213930.1:30000-31551 GCF_042767895.1 Penaeus vannamei | reverse complement strand
GAGAGAGAGAGGGAGGGAGGGAGAGAGAGAGAGAACACACACACACACACACACGCACACACAGACACAGACACGACAGCATTTCTTCATTCATGGGTTGTCTCGCTACCCCCCCCCGGCCCCATACAATTCGATCTGACTACCCTCCCTCCCTCCCTCCCTCCCTCCCTCCTTGAACTCTCTCTTCCCCTCCTTACCCTTCCTTCTCTCTTTCTTCTTCCCTCCCTTTACTCCTTCTCTTGCCTTTCTCTCTCCCTCTCTCTTTATCTTACATTTATCTCCTCCCACCTTTTCCTCTTCCTTCTTCTTCCTCTTGCACTTTCTTCGTTACCTCCTCTCGCTTTTTCCCCCTTTTTAAACTCCTCCCTCCGACCTTCTTGCATCTCTCTTTCTTCCTTTTGGGTTATCTTTGCCCTCCCCCCCTTCCTCTCCTCCCTGTCTTGCCCTCCCTGCCCTGCCCTTTCCATAATCTGCTCCTTCCTTGTCTTCCTCCCTCTCTCTCTCTCTCTCTCTCCCTCCTCCCTTCCCCCTTATCCTACCCCTCCCTGCCCTCCCCCCCTTGTTCTCCTTATCCTCCCTTCTTCCTCCCTACCCTCTCCCCCTACCCTCCCTTTATCCCCCGTATCCCCCTAACCTCTCCCCGTTATCCCCCCTTTATCCCCCCAACCCCTCCCTACTCCCCCTATCCTCCCTCCCTCCCTACCCCCCTCCCTTCCCTCCCATCCCCCTATCCTCCCTCCCACCCCCCTATCCTCCCTCCCTCCCCCTCCCTCCCTATCCACCCTTTATCCTCTATCTCCCCCTCCCTCCCTCCTTCCCTCCCTCCCCCCCTCCCTTTCCCAATTAGTATGCAAGGCCGCGGAGTCAGACAGTGGAGTGGCTTGCCTGCTTGCCCAAGTAAAGCAACATTGCCGAATCTGGAGGTAGACCCACGCTTGCATGGCTAAGGAACTCTCTCTCTCTCTCTTTGTCTCTGTCTGTGTCTGTGTCTCTTTTTTTTCTATCTCTCTTTGGCTCTGTCTGGGTGTCTGTGTCTCTTTTTTTTCTCTCTCTCTTTGGCTCTGTCTGGGTGTCTGTGTTTTTTTTTTTTTCTCTCTCTCTCTTTGGTTCTGTCTGTGTCTGTCTCTTTTTTTTCTCTCTCTTTGGCTCTGTCTGTCTGTCTGTGTCTCTTTTTTTCTCTCTCTTTGGCTCTGTCTGTGTGTCTGCTGTGTCTCTTTTTTTTTCTATCTCTTTCTTTGGCACTGTCTGAGTGTCTGTGTTTTTTTCTATGACTCTTTGTCTCTCTTTCTCTTTCTTTCTTTGACGGGTTCTCTTTGTCTGTCTGGTCTCTTTTTCTGTCTGTCTGTCTGTCTGCCTCTCTCTCTCTCTGTCTCTTTTTTTCTCTCTCTCTTTGTCTCTGTCTGGGTGTCTGTGTTTCTTTCTCTGTCTGTGTGTCTCTCTTTGTCTTTCTTTCTTTGTCGGTTTCTCTTCCTCTGTCTGGTCTCTTTTTCTGTCTGTCTGTCTCTCTCTCTCTCCCTTCTTCCCTTCCTCTCTCTCGCTCTCTCTCTCTCT
>NW_027213930.1:2500-7500 GCF_042767895.1 Penaeus vannamei | reverse complement strand
AAGACAAATGAACTACTGACAGATCCCCGGGTGCCTATAGAGTCGATAATTCCGTGCACAAACAAAGGCATATTAGCCCTAATCGACGTCCGAAAACAGAGGTCAAATACGCCTCTTTTGTATATCATTTTCTTGCCCTCTTTTCCTGAAGAATGAGCATGAATGTCGCTTCACCTGTGCTAAACTATGGGTCTCTAAGGCTCATTTCCTCTGTTGTTTCATAGGATTAACGCTCTTATGACCCTTCGCTGTGTGTGTAGGTTGTGATTGATATAGGGCTGTAGACCTTAATGGCCCCGTTCATAAGGGCGATAATAGGGCACTCCCTTGTTGCGGAGAGAGATTGATCAATGAAATCACTTTTATATGAAAATCTCGGACATACCTTTCCTTTTTTTCCCTCTTTTCTTGTTTTTTTCTTTTCTTTTCTTTTTTTCTCGTTTTTTTCATTTTTCTTATTTTATCTGTTTTCTTTATTTTCTTATTTTTCTTGTTTTTCATTTTCTTGTTTATTTCTTTTTCGTTTTTTTTTGTTTTTTCTTTTTCTTTTTTTTCTTTTTTTCTTTTTCTTTTTTTTTCTTATTTTTCTTATTTTTCCTTTTCTTGTCTTTTTCCCCTCATTTTCTTTTTTTCTTTTCTTAGCATTATTCTAGAATAAAACGATAGAAAGACAAATGTCAGTAACATACAATAAAGATAATGATAATAATAATAACAGGAAAGATAACCACAACAACAACAACAAAAATAACATAAATAATAACAATCACGATCACAATAATAAGGATAATAATAGATAATAATAATAAAGGTAATAATGATAGGCAACACTTGACAATGAAAAGAAAAAAGTAAAGAAAAAAGGGATAGAAAGAGAAAAAAATAAAATGCAAATCTCTTCCTCTTTCTCAAAATAAATTAATAAAGAAAGAAAAAAAAGAAAAAAAATAGAAGGGATAATAAAAGAGAATAGAATAAAATGCAAATCACTTCCTCTCTCTCAAAATAAATAAATAGATATAAAAAATATATGAATAAATAAATAATAAAAAAAAATAATAATAAATGAATAATATATAAATTAAAAAATATATATAAATAAATAAATAATATATAAATGAAAAAAAATAAATGATATATAAATAAAAAATATATAAATAAATAAATAACATACAAATAAAAAATATATAAATAAATAAATAATATATAAATAAAAATATATAAATAAATAAATAACATATAAATAAAAACATATAAATAAATAAATAATATATAAATAAAAGATATATAAATAAATAAATAATATATAAATAAAAATATATAAATAAATAAATAATATATCAATAAAAAACATATAAATAAATGAATGATATTAAATAAATAGATAAATGAATAAATAATATATAAACAAAAAATATATAGATAAAAAATTATAAAAAAAATATATAATACATGAATAATAAATAAATAAATAAATAAATAGATAAATAAATAAATAGATTAAATAATACATAAGTAAAAAAATATATAAATAAATAAATAATGATTAGATTAAATGAAAATAAGAAACGTGATTGCAGTTGCGTCTCATCACGCTCGTCTATTTATAGCTCCGTCCATGTTGCTCCCCCCCCTCCCCCTCCCCCCTCCTCCCCCTCCTCCCCCTCCGTCTGGGTCCCTGTCCCTCCGCCTCCTCCTCCTTCGCCTTCTCCTCCTCCTCTCTTCTTTATCTTTTTCCTCCTCCTTCGCCTTCTCCTCTTCCTCTTTCTTCTTCTTCCTCCTCCTCTTCTTTATCCCTCGCCTTCTCCTCCTCCTCTTCTTTCTCTCTTCCTACTCCCTCGCCTTCTTTCCTCCTCCTTTTCTTTATCTTCTTCCTCCCCTCCTCTTCTTTTATCTTCTTCTTCCTTCGCCTTCTTTGATCTTCTTCTTTATCTTTTTTCCTCCTCCTTCGCCTTCTCCTCCTCTTTCTTCTTTATCTTCTTCCCTCCTCCTCTCTTTATCTTCTTCCTCCTCCTCTTCTTATATTCTTCCTCCCTCTTCTTTATCTTCTTCCCTCCCTCCTCGCCTTCTCTTCCTCCTCTTCTTTTCTCTTCTTCCTCCTCTCGCCTTCTCCTTCTTCTCTCCGCCTTTTCCCCTTTTTCATTTTCTTCTCCCTACCCTCTCTCTTTTCTCTCTTCCCCTTTTCTCCTCCTCCTCTCTTTCTCCTTCTTCCCCTTCCTCCTTCTCTTCTCCATCTCTCTGTTTTCTTCTCCCTCCCTTCTTTTTCTTCAATTCTTTCTCCACTTCCTTTTCTTTCTACTCTTCTTCCTCCTAATCTTTCTCTCTCTCCCTTTCTTTTTCTCCCCCTCTCCTTCTCTTTCTTTTCCTCTACCTCATCTTTCTTTCATTCTTCTCTTCCTCTTTTTCCTTTTTCACTTCTCTATTTCTCCTTCCCTTTCTTTCTTCATCACTTCCTCCACATTCTCCTCCTCTTCCTACTTCTCCTTCCTCCTTTTTTTCTACATTTTTTTCTCTTTCTTTCTATCCTCCTCCTCCTCCATCTTCTCCTCTTTCCTCCTCTTCTTTCTGCCCCCTCCTCTTCCCCTCCCATCCCTTCCTCCTCTACCATCCTCCTCTTCCTTCTTCTCCTCTTCCTCCTCCTCCTCCTACGCCACCACCATCTTCCTGTTCCTCCTCCTCTATATCTTCCCTTTATTCCCTTTCCACCTCCCTCCCCTCCCTCCTCCTCTTCTACATTTTCCTCCTCCTCCTCCTCCTCCTCCTCCCCTCCCTCCCTCTTACACCTTCCTCCTCCTCCTCCTCCTCTCCCTCCTCTACACCTTCCTCCTCCTTCTCCTCTTCCTCTCCCCTCCCTCCTCCCTGCAAGAGACCCACACACCAGACATAGACAGCTGGAAACAGGTGGTCTTGAAGCTGGTCTCCTGCCTGTCATAAATCAGAGAGAGAGAGAGAGAGAGAAAGAGAGAGAGAGAGAGAGAGAGAGAGAGAGAGAGAGAGAGAGAGAGAGAGAGAGAGAGACAGAGAGAGAGAGAGAGACAGAGAGGGAGGGAGAGAGAGAGAGAAAGAAAGGAGAGGGAGAGGGAGAGAAAGGGAGAGGGAGAGGGGGAGAGGGAGAGAGAGACAGAAAGAGAGTGAGAGAGAGAGAGAGAGAGAGACAGAGAGAGAGACAGAGAGAGAGAGAGAGACAGAGAGGGAGGGAGAGAGAGAGAGAAAGAGGAAGATTAAAGGTAAGGAAGAAACAAATACGGAGATAAATGAAAAACAAAAGAGAAAATAAATAAAGTGATCAAGAGACTATAGACTCGACACGATCTCGGTAGGCCTATGAGACTCCCACCTGGACACCCTCTCCCCCCTCCCCCTACCCCCACCCCTCCCACCTGCCGCCGCTCGACGTCCTCCTCCTCCTCCTCCCCTCCTCCCTCCTCCCACTCCTTCCACTCCCTCCCCCCCCCTGGCGCAAGATGGCACGGTGCCAGTTCCCCGGCGAAGAGGTCTTCTCGACTGGCTTTCGAGACACCGCTGCTCGCCTCGCCTGGGACTTCTTTCTCTCCCCGCCCTCGCCCCACGCCCGCAGCAGAAGGGAAAGGGCGTGCGACGAAGATTGCGGGCGTTGAGGGAGGAGGAGGGGGAATGGGGGGAAGGGGAGGGGAAGAGGGGAAGGGGAGGGGGAGGGACACAAGGCGGAATAAGGCACGCACACGCCCGCAGCAGAGGGAAGGGCGTGCGACAGAACATTGCGGGCGTGGAGGGAGGAGGAAGGAGAATGGGGGAATGGGGGAAGGGAGGGGAAGAGGGGAAGGGGGGGGAAACACAAGGCGGAATAAGGCACGCACACGCCCACAGCAGTTAGCAGTGGGCGAGAAAGTAGGCGTCCAGACGGGAGAGTCAAGGCTTCGGGGGAGGCTGGACCGTCGGAACGCAAGTCGCTCGGAAGGGGTTCGAACGCGCGCGCGGGGATCTCCATGGCTCGTCTCAAGGTCTTTAAAGGGCCGGGGAGCTGCAAGGTGGGACCGCGCAAGTGACCAGCCTCTGTGCAACGCCAGCAACACTCCCTCCCTCGCCCCTCCCCTCCCTCCTGCCCTCCCTCGCCCCCTGCCCCCCTCGGATCCCTTGTCCTCTCCCGCCCCCCCTACCCCCCCTCCCCTCCTGCCCCTCCCTCCTGCCCCCCTCGGATCCCTTGTCCTCTCCTCAGACCCTCCTCCTGCCTCGCCCTGCCCTTCTACCCCTCCCCTCCCCCTCTCTCTCTCTCTCTCGGTCTGGGAGTGTTGCAACACCCTCTTCTCTCTCTCTCTCTCTCTTTTTCTTTCTCTCTTTCTCTCTCTCTCTCTGTCTCTCTATCTATCTTTATCTCTCCCTCTCTCTCTCTATCTATCTATCTATCTTTATCTCTCTCTCTCTCTCTCTCTCTCTCTCTCTCTCTCTCTCTCTCTCTCTCTCTCTCTCTCTCTCTCTCTCTCTTCCTCTGTCTATCTGTCTCTATATTCTAACCATTCTGAAAATTTATAAAAAACATTCCATCATTTAAACAAATAGAAAACCAATAAACGAGAAGAAAACAAATAGATAAAGGGGAGAAGAAATAAAAAATAGAGAAGAAGAAGAAACAGAAGAAGAGGAAGAAGAAGGAGAAGAAGAAAAGAAAATAAGATAGGGAATAGACAGAAAGACAAAACAAAGAAGGAAAAGGGACAAAAAAAAAACACATAAATGAGAAGAAAATCAGATAAAGAAGAGATAGAAAGACGAGACAAGAAAGGGGAGGAAAAGGTAAAAAAAACGGATAAAGAGAGAGAGAGAGAGAGAGAGAGAGAGAGAGAGAGAGAGAGAGAGAGAGAGAGAGAGAGAGAGAGAGAGAGAGAGAGAGAGAGAGAGAGAGAGGAAAGTCCGTTGGATCGAGTGTTACAAGCAGCACTGGTAACGGCTCTATAAGGTAACCGTTACTTCCATTCCGTTACTGGGTCTGAAGATCTCTCTTTTCCCTCTTCGGTTCGTGTGTT
>NW_027213929.1:67500-70000 GCF_042767895.1 Penaeus vannamei | reverse complement strand
GGAGTTACCTTGTCTTGTTTGGACACAAGTTGTATTACCTACAGTTGGAAGGGGTGGCTATTAACAAACCATTTTGGATAAAAAACGTGAGATCATTTTTGTGAATTTTAGTATGCAGGTATCATAGTTGCATTTGTGGATGTACTTCTTAGCCAACTTTAGTTTGTTCTATGTGTGGGGTAATGTGGTCATACTTTCCTTTACGTTGTTCCCAAGTGCTACCCTGGCAGCAAAGAGAGAGAGAGAGAGAGAGAGAGAGAGAGAGAGAGAGAGAGAGAGAGAGAGAGAGAGAGAGAGGAGAGAGAGAGAGAGAGAGAGAGAGAGAGAGAGAGAGAGAGAGAGAGAGAGAGAGAGAGAGAGAGAGAGAGAGAGAGAGGGAGGGAGATAAGAGAAGGTGAAGGAGAGAGAAAGAGACAGGAAAAAATGAGTAGGGGAAAAATGAGAAAGTATAAGATATATATATACATACATATATATAAATATATATATATATATATATATATATATATATATATATATATATATATATATACACACACACACACACACACACACACACACACACACAGATAGATAGATAGAAAGAGCATGAAAGAAAAAAAAACGACAGACAACCCAACAGAGCCAGACAGACAGACAGACAAGCCAAGCCAAGCCAGACACCCGTCCTTCTCGCCAACCTCGGAATGACGTGGCAAAATTAGGTTCCCGAGAGCTCGCTTACGCTCCTGTAGACAAGATTCCAACTTGCTGGGTATTGATCAGGTGAGCTTACCTGGCCGTGTTAATTTGTTTCGAATCCCTCTGTACTCTTTTTACCTTCCTTCCTTTCTTCTTCTCTCTTTCTCTTTCTTTTTTGTATCTTTTTTTATCTCTACTCTCTGTTTTTTTGTTGTTGTTTTTTGGTCTTTGTCTTTCGCTTTCTTGTCTTTACTTTTTTTTGGTTGTTCTTTTCTTTTTCTGTTTGTGTTTTTCTTTTTTTTCCTTCATATTTCTTCTCGTTTTTTTCTTCCTATCTCTTTCTTTCTCCTTCTTTTTCTTGTTCCCCTCCTTCCGTTTTTTTTTTCCTTTTTCCCATCTTCGCTTCCCTTCTTTTCTTTTCTCGTTCTCCTTTTCTTCCCCCTTTCCTTTTTTTCTATATTTTTCTCTCTCTTCTCTTCTCTTTGTATCTTTCCTCATTCCCTCTTTTCTCTTTCCTATCTTTATATCTTTACTCTTTACTCCTCCTTCCCTTTCTCTGCTTCCTTACTCACGTTTCGTTTTCCATGCTTTCTCTTTATCTCCTTTTCCTGCCTCTTTCTCTTACTCCTTTCATCGGTCCTCCCCGTTCCCCTCTCTCTTTATCCTAATATCCTTTTTCTCTCTCTATTCTCTCGCTACCCTCTCTCTTCTCTTTTTCCACTCTTCTTCCTTTTCACTATTTTCCTATTCATTTTTCCCTTCTCACTTTCTCTCTTTCTTCTTTTCCACTTTCTCTCTCTCCTCTTTTTCCATTTTCTCTTCTTCTCATCTCTTCTTTGTTTATTTTCTTTCTTCCATTGAATTTGTTTTGTTTTTGTTTTTTGTTCTCGTAAGAGAGGTAAGGATGAAATTGTAAGGAAAAACAAGTCAATAATTTGATTAACTCGTATTTCTTCTTCCTCCTCTTTTCTGCTTCTCTCTCTCTCTCTCTCTCTCTCTCTCTCTCTCTCTCTCTCTCTCTCTCTCTCTCTCTCTCTCTCTCTCTCTCTCTCTCTCTCTCTCTGCTTCACTTTTACTTCTGAAATCCTTCCTGTTCTTTTTTCTCTCTTTTTTTTCTCTCTCTCTCTGCTTCGTATTTTCTTCTTTTGAAATCTTCCTTTTCTTCTTCTTTTCTTCTTTTTCCTCTCTTTTTTTATCCTTTCATTTGCTGTGACCTCTTTCTCTTCATCCTCTTCATTCACCTTCTTCCTTTTACCTTGTCTTTTCGTTTATTGTCCTCTTATTCCTCCCTCTTCATTGTTTCCCCTTATCACTCTCATTATTCAACATCATCATCATCATCTTCACCATCCTCCTCCTCCTCCCTATCCTCATCATCATCAACATAACCCTCACAGTCACCATAACCATCATTATCACCCTCATTAACACCACCATCAATACCATAGTCATCACCACCACAATGGCATCCACACCACCACCATTCATCACCACCAACATAACCATTCATCACCACCATTCATCACCACCAACACAACCATTCATCAGCACCATTCATCAGCACCATTCATCGCCTCCAACACAACCATCACCATTACCATAACCATGACAACCACATCACCACCATTCATCACCACCAACACCACCGTTCATCACCACCCACACAACCGTCTCCATTTTCTCCTCTTCCAACCAAATTAACCAAAATCTTCACCTCCCGATAACGATCTCCGTACGGCCATATTTATCATCCGGGTGTCGTAGAACCTTCTCGAAATGGCTTTGATCAATCAAGGTGTCATGGCTAATTAGCGAGGAG
>NW_027213929.1:12500-20000 GCF_042767895.1 Penaeus vannamei | reverse complement strand
CCCCTCCCCCCACCTCCTTCCCTCCCTCCCCCTACCCCCCTCCACCCTTCCCTTCTCTTATCCCTCCCCCTCCCCTCCCTTCCCCTCCCTCCCCTTCCCCCTCCCTCCCACCCACCCTCGTACCCACCCCCCTCGAGGGGTATTACCTGCCAGTCCAAAGGGAAATAGTAGTGTCATTCCTCAGGCACAAACACCCCAGGTAGACGCGACACGGCTTAAGGTAATGGGACCCCCTCTCACCTGTCATTGTCGGGGCCCTTGTCGTTTCGCTTCTGAGGAGATACGGATCCTTCGGGAGGGGCACCGGGTCTTACTGAATTAACGGCTGAGAGGTCCTGCCTTCTCCTCCTTGCTTCCCCTTCCCTTTTCTCTGTCTGTCTGTCTCTTGGTCTTTCTCGTTCTCTTGGTCTTTCTCGGTCTTCCTCGTTCTCGTTCTCTTGGTCTTTCTCGGTCTTTCTCGTGGGTTTTACTGAATTAACGGTTGAGAGGTCCTGCCTTCTCCTCCTTGCTTCCCCTTCCCTTTTCTCTCTGTCTGTCTCTCTCTTGGTCTTTCTCGGTCTTTCTCTCTCTGTCTTTGGCTTTATTGGTCTTCCTCGTTCTCGTTCTCTTGGTCTTTCTCGGTCTTTCTCGTGGGTCTTACTGAATTAACGGTTGAGAGGTCCTGCCTTCTCCTCCTTGCTTCCCCTTCCCCTTTTCTGTCTGTCTGTCTGTCTCTTGGTTTTTCTCGTTCTCTCGTTCTCGTTCTCTTGGTCTTTCTCGGTCTTTCTCGTGGGTTTTACTGAATTAACGGTTGAGAGGTCCTGCCTTCTCCTCCTTGCTTCCCCTTCCCTTTTCTCTCTGTCTGTCTCTCTCTTGGTCTTTCTCGGTCTTTCTCTCTCTGTCTTTGGCTTTATTGGTCTTCCTCGTTCTCGTTCTCTTGGTCTTTCTCGGTCTTTCTCGTGGGTTTTACTGAATTAACGGTTGAGAGGTCCTGCCTTCTCCTCCTTGCTTCCCCTTCCCTTTTCTCTCTGTCTGTCTCTCTCTTGGTCTTTCTCGGTCTTTCTCTCTCTGTCTTTGGCTTTATTGGTCTTCTTTCTCGTTCTCGTTCTCTTGGTCTTTCTCGGTCTTTCTCGTGGGTCTTACTGAATTAACGGTTGAGAGGTCCTGCCTTCTCCTCCTTGCTTCCCCTTCCCTTTTCTCTCTGTCTGTCTCTCTCTTGGTCTTTCTCGGTCTTTCTCTCTCTGTCTTTGGCTTTATTGGTCTTTCTCGTTCTCGTTCTCTTGGTCTTTCTCGGTCTTTCTCGTGGGTCTTACTGAATTAACGGTTGAGAGGTCCTGCCTTCTCCTCCTTGCTTCCCCTTCCCTTTTCTCTCTGTCTTTCTCGGTCTCTTGGTCTTTCTCGTTCTCTTGGTCTTTCTCGTTCTCTCTCTCTCTCTCTTGGTCTTTCTCTCTTTCTCTCTCTATCTATCTATCTATCTATCTTTCTATCTCTCGGTCTTTCTCGTTCTCTCTCTCTCTTGTTTTCCTTTCTTCCTTTCCTCTCTCTTTCCCTCTATCTCGTTTTCCCCTTCCTATCTTTTCTCTCTCCCTTCCTTCATTCCTCCTCCTCCCTCCCTTTCCTTCCTTTCCCTTCTTATCTCCCTCTCTTCCTTCCTCTCTATCTCTCTCTCTCCTTCCCCTTTCTCATTCCTCCCTTCCTTCATTCTTCTTCCTGTCTCTCTCTCTTTCTCTCATCTTCTCTTCCCTTTTCATCCCCCTCTAATCCTTTAATTTCATTTCCCTTCTGTCTCCTTTACTCTCCTTTTTCCCCTTCTCTTCATCCTTCCTTCCTCTTCACTACACCATGTATTCCCCCTTCTTCCTCCCCCCCCCCACCTCCAGTGTCTCCCCTCCCCCCCCTCTTCCTGCAGGATTTTCCGTTGATAAGTTCAAGTTCAACGTAAGTTTTTTTTTTTTTTATCTTCGTCTTTGTCAAGGAAATGAAGAAAATGAAGATAGCAGTTAGTTGACACGTATGACTGCCAGTGTGATGGTGGTGGTGATGATTATGATGACGATGATGATGGCGATGATGACGACGATGATGATGAAGATGATGATTAAATGATAAAGGTGGTATGGTGACAATACTGATGATTATATCAAGATGATGGTACTGGTGATGATGAAGATAATACCGAGAATTAACTGAAGATATCTTTTAAATTCGTCAACAATAAGGAGAATATTGATTGTAAGGAAATAAATGATACGATACAGTTTCTGATGATGATGATAACGCCTTCAGTGTCATGATAACAGCAGAAATATGAATCAATTTGAGGTAACAGCGGCAATGAAGATATTGCTTAAAAGACAACACCACAGCCACCCACACCATCCTAAATCATCGCAAAATATCCCCGCCATCACACCACCACCACACCATCCTCCTGCGCCAGCCGCTTTATCAAATGCCAAATCAACCATTACCTCACAGACGCGCATGAAATTTCGAGTGAATAAGAACAAAAACAGCAACAAAACAGAACCAACAACCTTTTCCCTTGATCCCCCATATTAAGACGCGAACCCCTACCAGGCGCTGATGACAGGGAGTGATAGAGACTTCAATCCCACTCCAGGCCGGCCTTTGTGTGCGATCTGATCCGGGGAAGCGATAAACAGAAGAACATCGGCGCCCGCGGAGAGGATTGAATCCGTTTTCTTTGCGAACGCCGGATGGGTCTCGTGCCTATTTTTTATTTTATTATTTTTTGGGGGTCTGATAATCTTTCTTTTTGTTTGTGTGTTTTCCGTTATCTTATTTTTCTTTTTGATCTGTTTCGTTATTATTATCGATGATTTTTTGTTATTTTGTGGGATTTGTTTATAGGTTAGTTTCGAATAATGGTATATTTTTTTCGTTTTTTATTTGTTTGCGGGCAACGTCGATTATTTTCCCCCCTGCTGATCATCTTTATTATTTATTTACGTTTTCTATTCGCTCTTTATCACTACTATCATTACCCGGAGGATTCTGTATTTTATATTTGTGTATTTTTGATAGGATACGTGCATATATCAATTCTCAGAATGATCACGTCTCGAAAATATTTTACATTTGTATATAAAAATGCTTCTTCTACTTGTTGTTGAATTTTCTAGAATTAGATTTTTCATTTACTTATTTTTTCCTTACTTGTTTGTGGTATTGTTTATTATCCTTTTTGTATTTATCTTATGTTCATATTTCGTATATTAATACATTACTTTTTTCGGTCTTACACTATTTTCTGTTTTATTGTTTTCTAGGACATATATATATATATATATATATATATATATATATATATATATATATATATATATATATATGTTATCTTTTTCAACAATTTTATATATAGGAAGATATATCTCAATATTGGGTTTGTGAATGTCGTAAATTCTTGTTCATTGTCGTTTTGTTTCCCTCCATATATATATATATATATATATATATATATATATATATATATATATATATATATATATATATATATATATATATATATATATATATAAATATATATATATATATATATAGATATATATATATATATATATATATATATATATATATATATATATATATATATATACATATATATATATATATATATATATATATATATATATATATATATATATATATATACATACATGCATATATATATATATATATATATATATATATATATATATATATATATATATATATATATATATATATATATATATATATATATATATTCCTCATGATTTCTGTGTTCGTGAGAGTAAATAACAGTTATTGAAAAATTAGAGCAATTCAAAATTTCAAATATTTAAATGTTTCATTACCTACTTACTCAGATTGTAATTAATATTCTTGCTTACTGATGACTCCATACAACCCGATTTTCCTCCTGATTTTAGCCTGGTTATAAGGGTTCTTCTCGAAAAAGTTATGGATATAACAAGCTCAGCTCTCATTCGCTTTTCTCTTTCGATTTAAAGCAGTTCTTCCCGTTACTCTCTCCGTTTTTGTTTGTCGGGCATTTCTTCTACTTCTTTCTCTTTCTTTTCTTCTTCTTCCACTTCCTCCTCTTCTTCTTTTCTTTTCCTTTCCTTATTTTTTTTTATTTTTTCTTCCTCTTCTTGTTTTTTTTCTTTCTTCTTCTTCTTCTTTTATTTTTTTTTTTAATTTTTAGCTCTTCTTCTTTTGATAATAATAATGATAATAATAGTAATAATGATAATGATAAAGATAATAGTGATATGATAATGATAACATTAATAATGACGGTGATGATGATGATGATAATAATACTGATAATAGTAATAATAATAAAAATGATGATATAATATTGATGATGATGAAGATAACGATAATGATTAGAATAAACTCATTAATAATAATCATATTTACTGACAACCCTGCCCATAATCAATTGCAATAAATATGAAGTCATGAGTAATTTTCTATATTATGTTCAGATGAAATCTTATATCTCAGATACATTATTATTGATGTTATTTATAATAAAATAGATTAAAGCAAAGAAGAGGGATTTAGACAATTATTAAAGATGCAAGGATATGTCAATGAAACATGCTGAGTGCCAATACAGATTAAATATCCTAAATAGATACTGATGGACAGACAGACGCAGAAATGGACAAAAAAGGGCATTCAGAGTACGTGCAAAATCGGGCAAGCAGCCACCCAAACCACGTAATCAAGCAAAAACAAAACAAAAACAAAACAAAACAAAACAAAAACACCGACAACAACAAAACAAAACAACAACAAAAATAGAACAGCAGCACTGACAACAACAACAAAAAAAACAGACCAACAAAACAACAACAAAACAGACAAGCAACAACAACAACAAAAAATGACAAAAACAGAAAAAAAACATTAAGTCAATACAAAGAATTACTATGATCTTTCTTCACAATCCTTCGCTCAGATCGCTCTGACTTCAAGACAGGACAGAAGACTCGCCCCATGGAAGTCCTATTGGTCTGAAGGACACTGAGGAATCATCCTAAATGTCATCATATCCCTTATTTGGAACAGTGCCAAGTGCCAGAGCCTGGTGTGTAGCGAGGCACACAGGCACTATATATACACCATGTTTTTTTTCTTTTTTTGTGTGTGTGTATTTATGTGTGTGAGTGTGTGTGTGTGTGTGTGTGTGTGCTTGTGTGTGTGTGTGTGTGTGCGCGTGTGTGTGTGTGTGTCTGTGTGTTTCTAAGTTTTCTCTTGTAAGTCTGTGTACGTGTTTGTGTATGTAAGAAATTAAAATCACTTTGCCTATTACTTTTCCTTAGTTGATCATACGTACATGAAAGTGACGCACATATACCAAAATGCTTCCAACATTGCAAATATTCACTTACATGTTTGTAGACAAGATAACTCTCTGCTTTTTGAATATCGACCATCCTACGCCCACAGGGGAAGGAGGAGTAGGAGGAGGAGGAGGAGGAGAAGAAAGAGGAGGAGGAGGAGGAGGAGAAGAAAGAGGAGAAGAAGAAGGAGGAGAATAATAAGAAAGAAGAAGGAGGGGAGGGGTAGGAGGAGGAGGAGAAGAAAGAGGAGAAGAAGAAGGAGGAGGAGAAGAAGAAGAAGGAGGAGGGGGAGGGGGAGGAGGAGGAGGAGGGGGGGGGCAAAATACCCTTGATCACCCAGATCATTACGTTACCCCCTGTGGTCATCCTCAACCCCCCCCCCCCTCTGTCTCCTTCTCTCGCTGCTTCGCTTCCCTTTTTTATCTCTATTTTCCTTATTCTCTGTTTACTACTGTTCTTTATCTCCCTTTTTTCGACTTTTCTTTTCCTCTCTTTCTCCTTTTTTCCCTTTAGCTCCATGTCTCTATCCCTTCCTAAGGTGAGAGGAGGGAAGGAGAAGGGGAAAGGAATGGAGAAGAAGAAGAAGAAGAAGGTAGAGAAGAAAAAGAGAAAGAAAAGAAGAAGGAGAATGGAAAGAATAAGAAGAAGGAGAAGAAGAAAGAACAAGAAGGAGAAGAAGAAGAGAAAGAAGGAAAAGAAAAAGAAAACAAAAAGAAAAAAAAAGAAGTAGAAGGAGGAAGGGAGGAAGGAGAAGAGAAGGGAGAAAAAAGAGAGGAGGAAGGAAGGGAGAGGGAGAGGAGGGGGAGGGGGAGATCGACGGGAGCCTGGGTCACGGGAGGTTATCGGGAGGTTTTCTGGTTGGTTACCTCGGAGACTGACGCCGAGGTGGTCTCAGGTAGATAACGAGCGAGCGAAGGTGGGGAGGGGGAGGAGGAGGAAGAGAGAAGGAGGGAGGGGGAGGAAGGTGGAGGGAGGAAGAAGAGGAGGAGGGGAAGGATGAAGGAAAAGAGAGGTTGGAAGGTGTAGAAGGTGGAGGAGGAGGGAGGAGGGGAGACAGAAGGAGGAGGAGGGAGGAGGAAAGAGGAGGTTGAGGTGGAGGGGGAGGGAGGGGAGGAAAGGAGGGGAGAGGAGGAAAAAGAGGTGGAAAGGTAGTAGAAGGTGGAGGAGGGAGAGGGAGGGAGGAGGAAGAGGAGGAGGGGGAGGAGCAGGGAGGAGGAGGAAAAGAGGTGGGGAAGGGTGTAGAGGAATTTCAGGTGGAAGAGGAGGGAGAGAAGAGGGGGAGGGGGGAGAAGGAGGGAGGAGGAGGGAGGGGAGGAGGAGGAGGAGGGAGGAGGAGGGGGGAGGGAGCAAAGAGGAGGAGGAGGGAGGAGGAGGGAGGGAGGAGGAGGGGAGGAGGAAAGAGGTGGGAAAGGTGTAGATGGTGGAGGAGGAGGAGGGGGAGGAAGAGAGGGACCAAGGTGGAGGGAGGGGGGAGGGAAGGAAGAGGGAGGAGGAGGAGGAGGAGGAAAGGAGGAGGAGGAGGGAGAAAGAGGGAGGAAGAGAGAGGAGGAAGAGAGAGGTTGAGGTCGGAGGGGGAGGGGGAGAAAGAGGAGGAGGAGGGGGAGGAGGGGGAGAAAGAGGAGGAGGAGGAGGAGGAGGGGGAGAAAAGAGGAGGAGGAGGAGGAGGAGGAGAAAGAGGTAGAAAGGTGTAGAAGGTGGAGGAGGAGGAGGGAGGGGGAGGCAGAGGAGGGAGGAGGAGGAAGAGAGGTTGAGGTGGAGTGGAGGGAGGGGGAGGAAGAAGAGGAGGAGGAAGAGGAGGAGGAGGGGGAGAAAGAGGAGGAAGAGAGGAGGAAGAGAGGTTGAGGGGGTGGAGGGGAGGGGGAGGGGGAGGAGGGAGAGAAGAGGGAGGAGGAGGAGGGAGAGAGAAAGAGGAGGAGGGGGAGGAAGAGGTTAAGGTGGAGGGAGAGAGGAAGAGAGGTTGGGTGGAGGGGGAGGGGAGGAAGGGAAGAGGTTAAGGTGGAGGTGGAGGAGGAGGGAGGGGAAGGGGGAGGAGGGAGGAAAAAGAAAGAGGGAGGAGGGGAGAAGGAGGGAGGGAGGGAGGAAGAGGAGGAGGGGAGGGGGAGGGGAGAAAGAGGAGGGAGGAGGGAGAAAGAGGAGGAGGAGGGAGGGGGAGGGAGGAAGA
>NW_027213928.1:80000-82500 GCF_042767895.1 Penaeus vannamei | reverse complement strand
AGAGAGAGAGAGAGAGGTTCCTCCAACCAGTGATTAGCTTTTGTTAAGGCAGTTTAGCTAGATCTCCTCCGAACGGTATATTAGCATAGTTGTAGTGTCAAGGCCAGGTGTGAGCAAAGGGTGTCACTTTTATATTTAGAATCCAGGATAAAACATCAGTGGCGTCATGCTGCTCTCAATCTGTTTTTAGTTATATTTTTCTGTTTTTTTCTTAGTCGAAATGAAGGGTTTGGTGGAAGTGGAGGAGGAGGAGGAGGAGGAGGAGGAGGAGGAGAAAGAGGTGGGTGGAGCTGTAATTCATAGGACAAGTTGTCTTTATTTTATTATTATTATCATTATTTTTATCTCTCTCTCTTATTTATTTTCAGGTTTGTGTGTAGGGCGTTCTAGATTAGTTCATCGACTGGTATATGTCAAAGAATCCTGTACAATATATTTGCATAAGTTGATTATTTTGACTCATATGGAAAGAAAAATGTGATTTGTTGTTTAATCTGAACTAAAGACATGGGTGTTGTTTACTGTATGAATGTAATACCACGTTTTTATATTAATTTTCTTAATGCAAGATATCTGTTTTACAAAATCTAAACGAAATTGGGTATTTATTTTTTAAGGTTATAGGATTAATTTCTGTGACAATATAGAGATAAAACCAATATAAGAATTGTGAATTATAAACATTTAATACTTCCTGCAATTAGTAATGCTTTACTTAATCATAAATTCCTTATTCTTTGTTTTGTGAGTTTCTACATTCTAGTCTTGGATTTACTATCCAAAAAGAAGGCTTAAGAAAAACAATAAGACAAATTATGAATACAAACACGTAAGGTGATCACGGATATAAAAGTAACTAATGTAGAAACAAGAGCGCATTTATGATTTATTCATTCATTTGGCTATTTTTATGGCATTCTAAATGGCAAACATGTTATATTTTGTAATGCATTGTTATTTGTACCATTATTATTACACGTTAATGAGATTATTATATTACATGAGTAATGTTTAAAATTTGCTCGTTTAAATGATCACTGAAAAATTATTTACAACAAATTTTATATTCTTTATTACTGAAGACTACTTGTTACCAATCTTTTCGTGAAAATATAAAATAAAGAAACAAATTAAAGTGTTTAAGAAATCAGAATTTTTACGACATAAACAACAAACACGAATAATATTATAGGGAAATCTTATTACCTGTATTCTGAATTTTTTAAACAAGTTCATGCATTAAAACTAAAATATCTATCCAAAATATGATACGAGGGTTAACTCTCACATTATATTTTGGTATGTGAGAGATTCTATTTAAAATGATTGGAAAGACTTTTTTATTACTTATCATCATTTAATTATAAAGAACAATGTCGTATGTTCACATGTAAGTGTTCTCTAAATAAGTTTCAGTTATTTTCTTTCATTTTTTTAGATAAGAAAACCAGGAATTTAAAAAATCATATAAAACAAGTTGTATTCATACCGATTTGTGTGTTATTAATCTTAAGTAATTTTAGGTAATTAAAATTACTTACATTCTCTATAATGAAAAAATCTTAGGTTGACTTTCATTGCTTATAACGTATCAAGTGATCAGTACAATAAGTATATGTAGTGAGTTTAATGGTGTCATTTACGTTATAAGTAAATAAAAGATTAATCCTATTTTCTTTCATTTATGTAAATAGTTATATAGAAAAATAGACATACATTTTTTCTTTTTATTTTAAGAAAAGATTCCAACATTCAAAAAATTATTACGTGCATCTTGACATTTAACAGCAAATATCATCAATTTGTAATTACTCTTGTCAAAAGAATATAACATGAGGAAACGGAAAATTTTCTCTTCTAAATTATTATTATATTCATTAAGGCAAAAAGAAAGAAATAAAAAAATATATGATAAAGAATAAAAAATGGAAAATATAAAAAGTCAAACGTCATTTTCATTCCCTTTTTCTATACGATCGTGGATTCCGAGAGCGGGAAACAAAACGGAAATGGAGCAATCTAAAATAAAACGAAATGTATATAAAGAGAAGGAAAAGATAAAGAAGCAGCGGAGGAAGGAAAAGGATTAGCATTGTACGAGAAGTGCCTTTCCAATCTTCCCACGCGGTTCCCCCAAAAAAGAAGAATTCGGGAGAAATTTCTAAAAACACCCAACAAAAAAAAGGAAAAATGTCGCTTTACACGCGTTTCCCCTTTGACAGTATTGCCAGAACTTGGGTCACGTGATCCGGTAACACCTGCATTATTACGTTAGGAAAAGGTGACATTTTTCCTTCTCACTATCATCATCATCATCATTATCTTGATTACTTCTGATTATTCGAGTGAAGAAATACAGAATGGAAATACTTGAGAAATGGGATAAATGCACATACACACAGTGGAAATAACATCATAAAACAATATTGCGGAAAGACAGCTAGATAAATAACTAGTGATATATATATATATATATATATATATATATATATATATATAT
>NW_027213928.1:62500-72500 GCF_042767895.1 Penaeus vannamei | reverse complement strand
TCATGTGTGTGTGTGTGTGCACAATCTTCTTACCTTACCCCCCTTCCATCAACTTTTTTTCTCCCTATCCCCGTCCCTTCTTCCTTCTCTCACTCCCTGCCTTCTATTTTATCAAGCAAGTTACGATTCTTTGTTGCCAAGTCTCTCCCCCTCCCTCACTTGGCTACTCGCTTGTGCCCAACCCCTTTTAGAAGTCTCCACCCCCCCCCCCCATCCACCCCTGGTTCACCCCCTGCCAATACCCCTCCACCTCCGTCCTCTCCGTAACTCCGCCTCCACCCTATCTCTTAGTCTGAAATTCATTCTTTTTGCGTTCCAATTCATTTATTTAAATTTTTTTTTATCTATCTATCTATCTATCTATATATATATATATATATATATATATATATATATATATATATATATATATATATATATATATATATATATATATATATATTTTTTTTTTTTTTTTTTTTTTTTTTTTTTTTTTTTTTTTTTAATTATTCCTAGTTATCTCTCTTCGCATTTTCCTCCTCCACTTGTTTCGTCTCTTCGTTTTATTCCACATCTTCCACCTTCACTTCAGCCTTTGAGCCTTTCTCCGTCCTCATCCACTTCTATCCACGTCTCCTCCTCTTCCTCGACCTCGATCTTCATTTTCTTTCTCTTTCTTTTTTCTCTTCTCTTCTCTTCTCTCCACCACCCGTTCTCGGTCAATTTTCATTTCCGTTCTTTATTTTCCTTCTCCAATTCCAAGCTTTCCCTCTCCTTCTATCTTCTCTCTTGCCTACAGTCTACTCCCACTCTTCCCTCTTCCTCCTTGTTCTCCTCTCTTCCCTCTTCTTCCTCCTCCTTGTTCCCCTCTCTTCCCTCTTCCTCCTCCTCCTTGTTCCCCTCTCCTTCCACCCTTTCTCCTCTTCACCTTTCCATCACCTCCCCCTCCCCTCCCCCTTTTATCTTCCACATCCTGCACATTCTTGCCTTCCTCTTCACCATCCTCATTCGTCTTCAGTATTGTCCCTCCTTCCCTTTTCTCTTCTCTTCTCTAGGTCATCGTCTTTCTCTTCTTTCTTCTCCTTCTCATTTCTTTCCTCTTATCCCTTCCAATCTCTCCCCTTCTCTTCTTCGTTCCCCCCTCTATCCTCCCTCAATATTCCGTCTCATCGTATTATCGCACCTTTTTCTTTCACCCTTTTTTTCTTCCTCTTCCTCTCCTCCTTTAAAACATTTCCTCCTCTTCCTCTCCTATTCATCTATGTTCAAATTCTTTTCTTCTTCTCCTTCTCCTTTAAAACATTTCCTCCTCTTCCTCTCCTATTCTTCTATGTTCAAATTCTTTTCTTCCTCTCCTTCTTCTCCTTTAAAACATTTCCTCCTCTTCCTCTTCTATTCTTCTTCATTCTAATTAATTTCTTTCTTCCTCTTCCTCTTCTCCTTTAAAACATTTCCTCATCTTCCTCTCCTATTCTTCTATGTTCAAATTCTTTTCTTCCTCTCCTTCTTCTCCTTTAAAACATTTCCTCCTCTTCCTCTCCTATTCTTCTTCATTCTAATTTCTTTCTTCCTCTTCTTCTTCCCCTTTAAAATATTTCTTCCGCTTTCTCTCCTATTCTTCTATATTCTAATTTCTTTCCTCCTCTTCCTCTCCTATTCTTCTGATTATATTCTCATTTCTTTCTTCTTCATTTCCTATTCTTCTAACTATATTCTAATTTCTTTCCTCCTGTTCTTCTCATCCTTTAAAACATTTCCTCCGCTTTCTCTCCCATTCTTCTTATTATATTCTAATCCCTTTCCTCCTCTTCTTCTTCTCCTTTAAAATATGTCTTCGTCTTCCTCTTTCTCTCCTATTCTTCTAACTATATTTTAATTCAACTAGAAGGAAATAGGTAAGGGAAATGGCGTAGAAAATTGGGTATAGTAGACATACGAAACAGGAAATACAGATAAAAAAGATTAATAGGGGCGTGTGTAGAGACGGAAAAGAGGACATTCAAAGGAAATGGGTAATAAAGATGATAAAAAAGGGAAAAGATTATTGAGAATAACAAGAATGGAAATTAATGCGAATAAGAAAGATTGTTATACTACGATATGGGTATGTAGAAAGAGACAGTAATAAAAAAAAAAAAAAAAAACATTAATACAGTGGATGGAATATGTGGAAAGAGACAGTAATTAATAAAGAAAAAAAATAATACAGTGGATGAAATATGTGGAAAGAGACAGTAATTAATAGAAAAATTAATACAGTGGATGAAATATGTGGAAAGAGACAGTAATTAATATAAAACAAATAAATACAGTGGATGAAATATGTGGAAAGAGACAGTAATTAATAGAAAAAATAATAATATAGTGGATGAAATATGTGGAAAGAGACAGTAATTAATAGAAAAAATAATACAGTGGATGAAATATGTGGAAAGAGATGGTAATTAATAGAAAAAATAAATAAATACAGTGGATGAAATATGTGGAAAGAGACAGTAATTAATAGAAAAAATTAATACAGTGGATGAAATATGTGGAAAGAGACAGTAATTGATAGAAAACATTAATACAGTGGATGAAATATGTGGAAAGAGACAGTAATTGATAGAAAACATTAATACAATGGATGAAATATGTGGAAAGAGACAGTAATTGATAGAAAACATTAATACAGTGGATGAAATATGTGGAAAGAGACGGTAATTAATAGGAAAAAATTAACACAGTGGATGAAATATGTGGAAAGAGACAGTAATTGATAGAAAACATTAATACAGTGGATGAAATATGTGGAAAGAGACGGTAATTAATAGGAAAAAATTAACACAGTGGATGAAATATGTGGAAAGAGACAGTGATTAATAGAAAAATTAATACAGTGGATGAAATATGTGGAAAGAGACAGTAATTGATAGAAAAAATTAATACAGTGGATGAAATATGTGGAAAGAGACAGTAATTGATAGAAAACATTAATACAGTGGATGAAATATGTGGAAAGAGACGGTAATTAATAGGAAAAAATTAACACAGTGGATGAAATATGTGGAAAGAGACAGTGATTAATAGAAAAATTAATACAGTGGATGAAATATGTGGAAAGAGACAGTAATTGATAGAAAACATTAATACAGTGGATGAAATATGTGGAAAGAGACGGTAATTAATAGGAAAAAATTAATACAGTGGATGAAATATGTGGAAAGACACAGTAATTGATATAAGTAAAGATAATAAAGTGGATGAAATAAGGGTTTATCAAAATTTAAATTGGATGCAATTATGCCATAATTAAATGTTTTCCATTATCTTTATAATATGTGACTGAGGACATACAAAAATATTTTTATTCCTGTGATAATCACTATTACTATATGTTTTCTATTTTTATCGGCATCGTGATCATTATCGTTATTAATACTATCATTGGTATTGCTGTTATAGTTATTAATAATATCATTATCGTCACCATCATCATTTCTATTATCATTATTGACATTATTACTATGATCATTATTATTGTTATTCTTATTTTCTTCTTTTTATCATTATTAATTATCATTATTATTATTATAATCATTATCATCATCATTACTGTGATCACTGTTATTACAAATGGCATTATCTGTATCATTCTTGTTGTTAATATTATAATTGTTATCATTATTATTACTACTATGATCGCTATAATCATTATAATAATTGTCACTATCTGTATCATTCTTTTTGTTATTATCATTATTATTATCATTATTGGATCATCATTATTAGTTTGATCATTTTTTTCGTTTTTATTAGCATCATCATCGTATGATTATTACTATTATCATGATTGCTAACATCACTATTATCAGTATTATTACCAGCATCTCCATCATATTTTTATCATCAATATTACCATTATCATCATTACCATCATTATGATTTTAATTGTTATCATTACCATTATCATCATTGTCATCATTCTGATTTTGATTGTTATCATTATTACCATTATTATAATAACTACCATCATTATTATTATCATTATCATTATTATTACTATTACCATCATCACTAACTCTTCTTCTCCCCCTCCCCCCGCTGCCCGCAACACACCAACCTCATTCTCTCCTTCCTCCCCATCATCCCCTCTACTCCCCCCCCCCACCGCCACATCAATCCCCTACTCCCCCTTCTCTCTCCCCACCGATCCCCCCCCCCCCAGCACTCCCACACCCATCCCTCTCCTCATCCCCCATTGTCTCCCACCCACCCCACTCTGCCCTACCCCCCCCCCCCACTAACCCCTCCTCCGACCAGGATGCAAACCAGATGATAAAAAAAAAAAAAACATTGACTGAATATCACTAATTAAACTGGATTTGGATATACAATGAGATGGATTTTGGAACTGTTGGAAAAGGAGCGAAGGAAAGGAGTAAGGGAAATGGGCAAGAAATGGCGTAGACGATTGGGTAAAGTAGACATACGAAAGAAATGCAATTATGTGAGATTAATATGGTATGGGTGTGTGTAAAAGAAATGGTGTAGATGACATGTACAGTAAGCAAATAATGAAGATAGCTACGCAAAGAAGTGAAAAGGCCAAGACGTAATTATAATAATAAATAATATTAATAATAATAAAGATACGTGCATAAAATCATCGAAGACATTTAAAATAGGATATATATATATATATATATATATATATATATATATATATATATATATATATATATATATATACCATGATTATTAATATATTATAATTCTATTAATACTATCATCACCGTTATACCAACTAAACAAGATTGTGTACTAATGGCTAATGGCTAATTTCACTGTATTTAGATGATATACCATGAGTAGGTGGATTTTAGAGCCGTAGAAAAAGGTGTGTAGGAAATGGATAAGGGAAATGGCCAAGAAAAGGCATAAGAAGATTGGGTATAGTAGGCATACGAAGTAGGAAATGCAATTAAACAAGATTAATATTGCTGGGTGTGCGTAAAGATGGTAGAGAATATAGGAAATAAGGAATGGAGATGAGTGAAACAGTGAAAGGGTAAACTAATAATATATATATATAAGAATGATTTTTTATTAGGGAAGATGGAAAAGGGTAGCCCCTGCAATCAAAACATGGAACATATTAGATTATTTTCTATTGCAAAAATTAAATTTTTGGCCTCTTTCGTCATCATAGGCTTCAATTGATGTTATTGTAAGTGACTGAAGACATTATAAATAAATAGGTACTATAAATGTAATTTATTTTCTTATTATTACTATTATTACAATTCAATCAATTATTATCATTAATATCATTATTTTTTTAAACGTAATCATTATCATCATTCTTGTTATTATCATTATTTTAGCTATTATCATTTTCAATTATTATCATTACTATTATTAGCATCTTTTTAATTATTAGTCATTATAGTTATTATTATCACTATCATTAATAATATAGTTATCATTATCATTATAATCATTATCATCAGTATAGTTATTAGTAGTAGTAGTAGTATCATTATTGCTATGATTATTACTTTTATCATTATTTTCATTGATATTATCATCATCGTTAAAATGATATTAGTGATGATGATGATGATTTTATTTATTTTTATCATTATCGTTATCATTATCATTATCATTATCATCATTATCATCATTATTATTGCTATTATCACAATTATTATTATTAATCATTATCCTCATCATCATCGTTATTACTGTTATTATGACATTATTATTATCATCATCATCATTATCATCATCAGTTTTAGAGGCATCATCCCCATTCATATTCTTACATTAGACGAAGTAATAAGCAAGGTGATGCATTAAGTGTAAGGAAACGGATTTCTTAATGGCTAATTTAACTGGATTCGGTTCCTATACAATAAGGAGGTGGATTTTAGAGCCATCGGAAAAGGAGTGTAGGAAATGTACGAGAGATATGGGGAGGGAAAACCGCAGATCAATTACCTAACATTATCATGATTGTTATTTTTGATACCATCTTTGTTATCATTATTACGGTTATCATTGTCATTGTTTTTCTTGTCGTTAATATTGTATTTTCTATCTTCATTATCAGTACCATAATTGTTGTTTTCATTACTATAATTGATATTATAATCATTATATTTATCAGTCATTGGTAGTAGTACCTCTATTCTTATAATTATCATTATCATTGTTGCCATGAACATTATCATTGCCATTTTCATTTTCATTATCGTCGTGCATCATAAATTTCATTATCAAGTGTGCGTAATTGTTAATAATCCATTTAATCTATTTTATGGAATCTAATTAGCTAATTTGGATGATATACAATGAGAAAGTGGATTTTAGAGCCGTGGGTAGGAAATGGGTATGGGAAATGGGAAGAAATGGCGTAGAAGATTGGGTTAGTAGACATACGAAATAGGAAAGAGCGTAAAGCGAGATTAATATGGTATAGGTGTGTGTACAGAAGGAAAAAGTGGATATTTACAGGAAATGAATGATAAAGATAGCTATGCTGGGAAAAAGTGAAAAGGTAAAAAAAGAATGCTAAAAATTAAAATTGATACTAATAAGAAAGATCGTTCAATTACACTTTGGTTATGTGGGAAGCAAAACCAACAACAGAATATCTATGGGATAACACTTTTACGCAAAACTTTCAAGTTGTTGGCGGTTTAGAAATTCATGGCATATTTTTATATTAAACGACTGATGACATATTAAATATTATATAAATCAGAAAAATAATATATTCTATTACTGTTACTATTTTTAATTGCTGTTATTATTATCATTGCTTATATAATCCTTATCATTATTGTTATCAACATCTTTGCCATTAATACTTATCATTATTATTCTTATCTTTATGATTATTGTAGTCATTATTATTGATAATAACATCATTTTATTATCTTTTATTATTAATACTACTGTTATCACTATCTTCAATTTCATCCTCGTTATGATAATTACTATTATCATCATTATTATTATCATAATCATTAGAGTTATTATAATCATATTGTTATAACAAGTAATATTATTAATATCATTATTGGTTCTACATTGATTGTTACTTTTATCATTATTATTATTATTATTGTTATTATTATTATTATTATTATTGTTGTTGTTGTTGTTGTTATTATCGTTATTATTATTTGTTGTTATTATTTTCATCACTTTTATTCGTATCACTATTATTATCATTATCATCATTATTGTTATCATTGTTATTATGATAATCATTACCATTATTATTAGTAGTATTATCCTTATCATCATCATTATTTTATCATCATAATCATTAGTATCTTAATTATTAAAAACATCCTTATTATCATCTATTATCAGCGATGTTACCATCATATCATTCTATTGTTATTATTATTATTATTATTATTATTATTATATCAGTTATTACGTTTATCATTATTATAATCGTTTTATCATTATCACTACTGTTCATATCATTATTATCATCCTCATCATCGTTACCATCTTTATTATTGGTATTGCTATGATTTTTATTGTTCTCACTATCATTATTTTCCAAATAATCAACATCATTGATATCATTATCATACGCCTTTCCAATTACTGACACCATTTAAGAGAGAATGATTAATTTCATCACGAATGTCCTCAAACGGTGCTGTATCTAATTTTCATAGTATCTGTCTCCTCTCGTTTTTCTTTCTTTCTTTCTTTCTTTCTTTTGGTGTGTGTGTGTGTGTGTGTGTGTGTGTGTGTGTGTGTGTGTGTGTGTGTGTGTGTGTGTGTGCTGTATCCAATGTAAACGTTGATTGTTTGTGTACACCTTGTGTCATTTATTATTTATTTATGTACATCTGCTTAAGCTTACGTATCTATGTCTATCTTCATGTCTTTTTTAGTTTTTTTTATGCTATTGATGTGGTTTTAACGTTTTTTTGTAATTCACTAAAACGTTTTTTTATGATTGAACTCTTCATATAATGATTATTATGATTATTGACAATATCATTGTTATTATTATTATTATAATTATTATCGTTATAATTATTGCTATTGTTTTCAAAATCATTATTATAAGCATTGTCATTATTTTCATTATCATTATCATTAGTATTATCAATGTTACCATTATCATTATCATTACTATGGTTATTACTGTCATGATTATCATTATTGTTGTTATCATTGTCACTATTGGTATTGGTAGTACCTTTGTTGTTAGCATTATCCTTATAGTCACTATTATCATTACTATTAATATTATTACTATTATGATTATTAATGTTTTTGTTATTTTATCATTATTATTGTTATTACTATCATTGATATTATTACAGTTTTTTTTACAATTATCATCATAATTTTCATGATAATCATTAATATCAACATCATCATATCATAATCATTACTTTCAGTGCCATTATCATCATATCTATCATCACTATTAGTATTCGAAGCAGTAGCTATGTCATTACCATTGTAGTTATTATTTTCGCCTTTAATGATATCGTCATAATCATTATTTTTGTATTTCCCATTATTTGTAGGATTCTTAACATCAGTATCACTATTATAAACATTATCTATTATCACTATTTTCGGGAATTTACATAATTAATATTCCTATCATCATTATTCTGATTATAATTAGTAGTTTTGTTTTTATCATAATTAACGTTATTATCATAGTACACATAAGCTAATACAGCTAAGCAAAATTAATATTGTATAGGTGTGTGCAGAAGCTAAAGACATGTTCAGGAAATAGGGAGATGGCTACACAAGGGAAAAGTGTAAAAATAAGAAATATAATAAGTTAAAATTATTACGTCATATTTATGTGAAGAACAAAAGTAACCGATATGGGTCAGAGAATATTACTTAGTCAATATTTTATAAGCTTACCCATGCTCCCAAATTACTGTCTACATTATACGATTCTATACCTAGCGACTGAGGACATAGAATAACATTCCATTTATATGATTTATTTCATTAATATCATTATTCTTTCTATTTATGTAATCATCCATATAATTTTCATTAAATTTAGTGACTGGTTCTGTGTATATTGTTTACATTTTACCCTGCAATCTTCCTGGTACCTTTCACGCCCCCCCCCCCCCTGGTATCGGGGCCAAGAAAGTGGGGGGCCTTAACTCCACAGAAAATCCCTGAAAAAACATAAAATCAGGGTTCAAGAGGTAAGATCCAGCAATATCAATGACAAATAGCAATGTTGTGGTGGATCATTGACCCCACTTACTCCAATAACTTTGTAAATCCATGCCCATACGGCTACAGATAGTTATCAAGTATAAGGGCAACATGTCAAAGTAATAATGACTGGAGAAAAATATCCACAGTAAACTCATGAATAGTTCAATATTTTCTGACATCATCCATATAAAGATTTTTTGTCGGCTATTATCATTATCGTATTTTATGTTTTTGTCATCACAAATGTTATTATAAGTATCTTCATTGTTATTATTAGTCATTCTTATTTTGATTATTATTAGTAGCAGTATCATTCTTATTTTGTTATGAATGATCATTGTAACTACCATTATAATCATCAATATCATTGATATAATATTCTTAAAATGGAAATAGAAAAATATTGATTTTGCACAGCTATATTGATATAACGAACAAGGATATATATTTATCGGAAGTGACTGAGGACACTAAAAAACTAACCAGTATGGTATTTCTTATTAAAGTTTTCATTATTATTACCGTTGTTATCACTATATTATTATTACTGTTGTTGTTTTATCATTATCATAATAATCATTATCATGATTATTATTATCTTTATCATTACTGTTGTTGTCACTGTTATTGTTATCAACATTACTATTACTATGATTATCATCATTATTGTTATAATTATCATTTTTGCTATTATTATTATTACCACTAGTATCGTCAACATTAAATTTTTCTTGATCATTCTTCATATTGCTATTATTGTTTTTATCACCATAATTATCCCAATTATTGTTAT
>NW_027213928.1:47500-50000 GCF_042767895.1 Penaeus vannamei | reverse complement strand
CTCCCACAACATCCCACAACCTTCCACAACCTCCCACAACCCCTCCAACCTCTCACAACCGCCCACAACCTCCCACAACTCCCACAACCTCCCACAACTTCCCACAACCTCCCACAACATCCCACAACCTTCCACAACCTCCCACAACCCATCCAACCTCTCACAACCGCCCACAACCCCCCCACAACCACCCACAGTCCCTCACAACCTCCCACAACCTCCCACAACCTCCCACAGTCCCCCACAACCCCACACAACCTCCCACAACTTCCCACAACCTCCCACAACCTCCCACAACCGCCCACAACCGCCCACAACCCCACACAACATTCACACCTACGCCAAGACGGGAACGTGTGTGTTTCCAGCCATAAAATACCCTTCCTGCTATTCAATTCATGTTCCATAGGCATTTCTCGCTCCAGTGGGAATGAAAATGTTGCTTGGGTATCAATTCGCTGTCTTGCAAGGTGGTTCTGCAGTGGGCTTGTTGGTGGTTTATTTTTCTTTGTTTGTTTCTTACTTTTATTTTTGTTTGTTTGTTTCTTTCTTTCTTTTTTATTTTTCTTTCTTTCTTTCTTTCTTTCTTTCTTTTATTTTTTTTTCTTTCTTTCTTTTATTTTTCTTTCTTTCTTTCTTTCTTTCATTTTTCTTTCTTTCTTTCTTTTTTTCTTTCTTTCTTTCTTTTATTTTTCTTTCTTTCTTTCTTTCTTTTATTTTTCTTTCTTTCTTTCTTTTATTTTTCTTTCTTTCATTTTTCTTTCTTTCATTCTTTCTTTCTTTCTTTTTTATTGATTTGATGTAGATGTTGCAGTGAAGCGTCGAGGAAGAGAGGTAGAGGGAAAAAAATAGAGAGAAAGAGAGAGAGAGACAGACAGACAGACAGACAGACAGAGAGGCAGAGACAGAGAGAGACAAGGATAGACAAGCAGATAGACAAAGACGAAAATAGAGACATAGACAGATACAGACAGATAAACAGACATATAGAAGCAAACAGACAGACAGACAGACAGACAGAGAAAGACAAAAAAAAAAAAAAAACAGAAAATAAATAGAGACTTTCTCGAAGACAGACAAATTAACATATAGAAGCAAACAGACAGACAGACAGACAGACAGACAGACAGAGAAAGACAAAAAGAAAAAGACAAATAAAATGAAATAAATAAAACCTCCCCTCCAAAAAAAAAAACTCAAAATAAAATTATCATTTCCTTGACACCACCTATACCTGGTTGCTATTCCAACGGCACTGAAGCCCCTGTCATGTGTCATTGACGATCGATGCCTGAGCGAACACCTGGACGAGTATGTAATGCCCGGTACAGGTATGGTTGAAATGGGGGGGTGGGGGGAGGTTGGGGGAAGGGGTGGTGGAGGGATTTGGGAGGGGTTGGGGAAGAGGGGTGAAGGGGGGTTGGGAGAAGAGGTGAAAGGGGGTTGGGGAAGAGGTGGAGGATTTGGGGGCTTGGGGAAGAGGAATTGGGGTGAATGGGGAAAGGGGGAGGTTGGGGGGTGGGTGGAGGGATGTGAGAGGGTTGGGGAAAAAGAGGAGGGAGGTAGGGTGGAGGGGGAGGTTGGGGGAAGGGGATGGAGGGGTGGAGCGGGAGGGAGGAGGGAGGTAAGGTTGAAATGGGGGGGGAGGTTGGGGGAAGAGGGGGTGGAGGGGATTTGGGAGGGTTGGGGAAGAGGTTGAAGGGGGGTGGGAAGGGTTAAGAGGTGGAGGGATGTAGGGTGGAGGGGGAGGTTGGGGAAGGGGGGATATGGGGGTTGGGGAAGAGGGGGAGAGATGTGGGGGTTGGGGAAGAGGAAGGGAGGTAGGGTGGAGGGGTGGAGGGGGAGGAGGTAGGGTGAAGGGGGATGGGGAGAGGGAGGTAGGGTGGAGGGTAGAGGGAGGGAGGTAGGGGTGAAGGGGATGGGGAGAGGATGGGAGAAAGGGTGGAGGGATGTGGGAGGGTTAGGGAAGAGGGGGAGGGAGATAGGGTGAGAGGGAGGGATGTGGGGGGTGGGAGGATAGGAGGAAGAGGGTGGATAGGGGGGTAGAAGAGAGGAGGAGATGGTGGCGGAGGGATGTAGGAGGGATAGGGAAGAGGGGGGTGGAATGGTGGAGGGAGTGAAACGAGGGAGGTTATAGGGAAGGAAGGAATTAGAGGAAGAGATGGAAGAAGAGAAAATGAATAAAGGGTGGAGGGAAGAAAGAGGGTGAAGGGAATAGGAGTGGAGGGAGTACCAATGGGTGCAAGAATAGGAGAATAATAAAAAGGGAGACAGGAGAAAAGGGAAAAATAAATGGAGAGGGATAGAAAGGGATAGGGGAAAGGAGATAGAGGAAGGTTAATAGTGGAAGAGGGTGAAAGAACAGAGGAAGACAGAGAATAAGCAACAGAAGGATAGAATGGATAGACAATTGGAAAGGGAAAAGGGTGGGAGGCAATGAATGGGGAAGAGGGGGAAGGTAAGAAGGGAAAAGGAGGGAAAAGAGAAGAGAGAAAGGGGG
>NW_027213928.1:15000-30000 GCF_042767895.1 Penaeus vannamei | reverse complement strand
AAAAAATTGTGAAATATAATAATTTAAAACCTAGTGTCCTTATTTTTTTTCTGTCTGAGATATTGATAAGATGTTATCATCAAGATAACGCAATAACACACTATCGCACATATATTAATAGATTAATCTTTAGGAGAGTTATTTAGGAACGCTAATATAATTTGAATATTCATTTACATTAGATCTCTATCTATTTACTTGCTTCTCTGTTTTTGTTTTTGTTTTTCAATCTGTTTATATATATATTACATAACATGAATATTTTTTTTCTCTATTTTATCTTTATTTAGAATTTTAGAACTTAATCTTTAAAAAAATACCAATTTAATCTTTTTAAAAATACCAAAATGACTTGGTACGATAGTTATTTCAGTTATTGTTATTTCAGTTATTGTTATTTCAGTTATTGTTATTTCAGTTATTGTTATTTCAGTTATTGTTATTTCAGTTATTGTTATTTCAGTTATTGTTATTTCAGTTATTGTTATTTCAGTTCTTGTTATTTCAGTTATTGTTATTTCAGTTCTTGTTATTTCAGTTATTGTTATTTCAGTTATTGTTATTTCAGTTCTTGTTATTTCAGTTATTGTTATTTCAGTTATTGTTATTTCAGTTCTTGTTATTTCAGTTATTGTTATTTCAGTTCTTGTTATTTCAGTTATTGTTATTTCAGTTCTTGTTATTTCAGTTCTTGTTATTTCAGTTATTGTTATTTCAGTTATTGTTATTTCAGTTCTTGTTATTTCAGTTATTGTTATTTCAGTTCTTGTTATTTCAGTTATTGTTATTTCAGTTCTTGTTATTTCAGTTATTGTTATTTCAGTTATTGACAAGAACGAGTGGAATGGAGAAATGATGATGAAGAAGGAGGAAGAGGAGATGGAGTTGAGAAAGACAGAGAAAGAGAGGGAGGGAGAAAAGAGGAAGAGAGAGAGAGATTAAGGGAAATATTAGGAAATAAAAATAAAAATTAGAAAAAAAAGATTCTGTGAAAAAATACAATAAAGAGAGTTCGTGTGAAAGAAACAGAGAGGGAAAGAGAGGGAGAGAGAGAGAGACAGACAGACAGACAGAGAAACAGAGAGAAAGAGAAACAGAGAGAGAGAGAGAGAGAGACAGACAGACAGACAGAGAAACAGAGAGAAAGAGAAACAGAGAGAGAGAGAGAGAGAGACAGACAGACAGACAGAGAAACAGAGAGAAAGAGAAACAGAGAGAGAGAGAGAGAGAGACAGATAGAGAAAGGCAGAGAGGGAGAGAGAGAGAGAGACAGACAGACAAAGAGAGAGAGAGAGAGAGAGAGAGAGAAACAGAGAGAGAGAGAAAGAGAGAGAGAGAGAGGGAGAGAGAGAGAGAAACAGAGAGAGAGAGACAAAGGGAGAGAGAGAGAGAGAGACAGACAGTGACAGAGAGACAGATTGACAGACAGACAGACAGACACTGACAGAGAGAGAGTGTGAGCATCTGACAGACAGACAGACAGACAGACAGACAGACAGAGACTGACAGAGAGAGAGTGAGAGTATCTGACAGACAGAGAGACAGACAGAGACAGACAGACAGACAAACAAACTGACTGATTGACTGACAGACTGCTAATCAGAGAAACTGTTGCGAGGACAGCGTGAAAAAGCCTCCAATGTCATTTCACAAATAAATCTTAACGGTCTCTCTTATCAGCAAATCTTATCTCTTAACTGTCAATCTCTGCTCCTTTCCGCTAGGTTTCTAAAATTTGTTTTATTATTTTTATTATAGTTATTATTATTTATTTTTATTATAGTTATCATTATCATCATTATTATCTTTATCTGACAAAGAGATGAATGTGTTAATTGTTTGTTTGTTTTTTAGATCTGTATGTCCGTTTTTTGTCTATCTTTGTCTCTTCGTTTCTGCATGTGTGTCAGGAGTTTTATCTCTCTATTCCTTCTCTCTTTTTTCTCTGTAAATCTCTCTCTCTCTCTCTCTCTCTCTCTCTCTCTCTCTCTCTCTCTCTCTCTCTCTCTCTCTCTCTCTCTCTCTCTCTCTCTCTCTCTCTCTCTCTGTCTGCTTGTCTGTCCGCCTATCTATCTGTCTGACTATCTCTCTCTCTCTCTCTCTCTCTCTCTCTCTCTCTCTCTCTCTCTCTCTCTCTCTCTCTCTCTCTCTCTCTCTCTCTCTCTCTCTCTCTCTCTGTCTCTCTCTCTCTCTCTTTCTTTCTCTCTCTCTCCTCTCTCTCTCTATTTATCTATCTACATCTCTCTCTGTCTCTCTCTCTCTCTCTCTCTCTCTCTCTCTCTCTCTCTCTCTCTCTCTCTCTCTCTCTCTCTCTCTCTCTCTCTCTCCCCTCCCTTTCCTCTCCCTCCCTCCCCTCCTTCCCTCCCTCTCTCCTTCCTTCTCTCTCCCTCCCTCCCTCCACCAACATCACCATCTTCCTCCACATTCGCCAGCCACACATCACCCAAACCTCATCAAACCTCATCATTTCCAACAAATTCCAAAGCCAAAAGACCGCCATCATGCACCCAACCCCTTCGTCATGCGCACTGAGTGGCCCTTCCTCGACTGCATGACCGCGTTTCCTTGTCACGTGACGTCATCGAGAGAGACCATAACAAACACCTGCTGAGACTCACCTGATGACGTCACTGCGCGGGAATGCCTCGGGCGTTACGTCATCGTCTCGATCGAAGGTTTTTTTTTGGCGCTGTTTTTTGTTGATTTGTTGTTGTTGTTGTTGTTGTTGTTGTTGTATATGGTGTATTTGATATTTTGTTGTTGTTGTTGTATATGGTGTATTTGATTTTTTTGTTGTTTTTTTGTTGTTGTGTTGTGTTGTATTTTCGTTTTTGTTGTTGGTGTATAAGGTGTATTTGATATTTTTGTTGTTTTGTGTTGGAATTTCGTTTGTTGTTGTTGTTGTTGTATATGGTGTTTTATTGTTGTGTTGTATTTTCGGTTTTTGTTGTTGTTGATGTTGTTGTTGTTGTATATGGTGTATTTGATTTTGTTGTTGTTGTTCTGTGTTGTATTTTCGTTTTGTTGTTGTTGTATATGGTGTATGTGATTTTTTTGTTGTGATGTGTTGTATTTTCGTTGTTTATTGTTGTTCTTATTGTATATGGTGTTTTTTGTTGTGTTGTAGTTTTGTTTTTTGTTGTTTTTGTTGTTGATGTTGTTGTTGTATATGGTGTATTTGATTTTGTTGTTGTTGTTGTGTTGTGTTGTATTTTCGTTTTTGTTGTTGGTGTATAAGGTGTATTTGATTCTTTTGTTGTTTTGTGTTGGAACTTCGTTTTTTATTGTTGTTGTTGTTGTTGTTGTATATGTTGTTTTTTGGTTGTGTTGTATTTTCGTTTTTGTTGTTGTTGATGATGCTGTTGTTGTATATGGTGTATTTGATTTTGTTGTTGTTGTTGTTCTGTGTTGTATTTTCGTTTTGTTGTTGTTGTATATGCTGTATTTGATTTGTTTGTTGTGTGATGTGTTGTAATTTCGTTGTTTATTGTTGTTCTTATTGTATATGGTGTTTTTTGTTGTGTTGTAGTTTTGTTTTTTGTTGTTGTTGTATATGGTGTAGTTAATTTTGTTGTTGTTGTTGTTGTGCTGTGTTGTATTTTCGTCTTGTTGTTGTTGTTGTTGCTGTATATGGTGTATTTGATTTGTTTGTTGTGTGTTGTGTTGTATTTTCGCTTTTTATTGTTGATGTTGTGTTGTATTTTCGGGTTTGTTCTTCTTCTTCTTCTTGTATATGGTGTATTTGATTTTTTGGTTGTTGTTGTATTGTATTTTTGTGTTTTTGTTGTTGTTGTGTATTTGATTTTATTTGTTGTGACGGATTGTTGTTGTATATAGTGTATTTGACTTTTTTGTGTTGTGTTGTATTTCCGTTTTTTGTTTTGTGTTGTATTTTCGTTTTGTTGTTGTTGTATATAGTGTTGTGTTGTGTTGTATTTTCGTTTATTTGTTGTTGTTGTATATGGTGTATTTGATTTTTGTTGTTGTGTCGTGTTGTATTTTTGTTTTATTGTTATTCATTTGTCGTGCCGTGTTTTTACTTGTTGTATTTAATATTTCAAATGTTGTATTTGTTGTTTTTGTTCTTGTAATTATTGCATTTGTTGTACTTATTCCCTTTTTCATTGTTGTGTTGTGTTTTCATTTTTGTTGTTGTTGTTGTATATCTGTTAGTTTTTGTGGATGTTATCTTTATTTGTTGTATTTGCTTATTCCTTTTTGTGTCGCTTTGGGTTCTCGCTTTTGTAGTTGTTGTTTTTGTACTTTGTCTTTGTTGTAATTAATTCTTTGTGCCATGTTGTGTTTTTGTTGTTGTTGTTGCTGTTGTATTTGTTCCTCTTTGTGTTGTGTTGTTTTCGGTTTTCTTTTTTGTAATTGTTATTATTGCATTTGTTGTACTTGTTTTTTTTGTGTTGTGTTATTTTTTCCAATTTGTAGTTGTGGTTGTTCATTTGTTGTGTGTGGTGTCTCTATTTGGTGTGTTTGTTGTACGTTTTGTTGGGTTGTGTTTTTGTTCTTTTTTGTTGTTGTTGTTGTTGTTGTTAATTTGTTATGGGTGTTGATACATTTTTTGAAGTATATTTGTCGTACTGTTTTTGTTGTTATTTTGTAGTTTGAATCTTTGTATTTGTTGTTATAATAATTACGTTTTTTTATTGTTGTTGGTGGTGTTATTAACCATTTTCTGTGTCTATCTGTCTATTTGTTACACTTATATCTGTTTTTGAAATATTAATGAATTCTTTGGTGATTTTTTTTAGTGTTTGTTTTACTTACTCCTACATTCGTGTGTTTGTTATTTTCCTTACTTTTTCCTGTTTGATATACTTATACTTTTAATATTCTTTTTGTGTAATTTCTAATACTTTTGTTTTTTTGTATGAATATTTATCTTTGTGTGTTTGTTTGTTTTTCTTCTTCTTTTCTTTTCTTGTTTTTCTTTGTTTCATCCTTATTGATATTCCAAATAACTATATTCATCATGACTGCTTAATGTGATGTGTTATCATTATGTTTATTATCTCGAGTGTTATTATCTCATTCGTTATCTGTACCGAGTTATCATTTCCTTTCCTGTTTTGTTTTTGTTTTTGTTTTGTCTTCTTTTTCTTTGTTTGTCTTGTTTGTTTGTTTTACTTTTGATTATTTCATTTCATATTTTTGTTGATTTTTTTATTTCTTTGTATATTTTTCTTTTTTTTTCTTTTCCTTTCTTTTTGTGTTACATCCGAAAAGTTGTAATTTCCGCTTCTTTTTAATTATCATTTTCTTTGGCTTGTTCATTTTATCTATTTTTTATTAATTTGCAACCGAAGAGTCGTATTTACCACTTATTTTTTCATTATAATTCTCTTTCAACTAAACAAGCTTGTTTATTTTCTCTATTTTTTATTTACAACCGAAAAGTTGTATTTACCACTTCTTTTTTTCTTTCTTTTTTTAAATTTTATTCTTCAAATTCACCTCAAACTCAAAAAAAAAAAAAAAATAGAAGGAATCGTAATCAAAGAACCAGACTTTTATTTCAGAAAATAAATTTATCTGTTTGAACCGGTATTAAAATTACAAAATAATAATAGAAAAAAAAAAAACACTTGCTTAATTATTACAAATAAAATATATACACATCAGCGCCACCCTGTGAGAGGCAGCATAGGCAGACCATCAGCCTATCAGAACACATTTTGGGAAGGGGGGGGGGAGGGGGGAGGTTGGGGAAAGGGTAGGGGTAGGATGGGGATGAGGAGGAGGAGGAGGAGGAGGAGGGAGGGAAGGAAGGGGGGTATGGTAGGAAGGATGAGAGTAATGGGGGGAGGGGGAGGCCACCGAGGGGAGGGGTAGGGAAGGAAGGGGGGGGGTAAAGGGGGGAGATAGGTTGGGGGAAGGAGGGAGGGAGGGAAGGGGTAAAGAGGAGGTGGGGAGAGAGAGAGAGAGGGAAAAAACAGAGAGATCACTTTTACTTCTTTGGGAAACGTATCAGCGAAAAAAAAAAAAAAAAAATAAATAAAAACATACAGAAAAAGAAATAAATTATTTATTCCTTCTTCTTCTTCTTATAAGAACGAGATCGAGGACACGGTCGATGGGGGTTGGGGGGAGGGGGGGGGGGGTGGGGGTAGGGAGGGAGATCCGCAGAGTCAAAAAAAATATATATCTTTACCTCTCGTTTACCTTCACAAAAGTAAGGCTACGGAGTCTTTTTTGAATTCAATAATTCCTCCCCGACGTCTTATATATATATATATATAAATACTTCATATCAATAACAACAACAATAACAACAACAGTATCGAGAAGTTGCTTATTTTTGTTTGTTTGTTTGTTCGAAATACGCCTCTAAAGGGGGGGGGGGGGAGAAACTCTGCTTTATATATTTGTTTCTTTCTTTCTTTCTTTCTTTCTTTCTTTTTTCTTTCTTCCAAAAAAAAATATTCTTTATTATCACGGGCGTTCGCTGGACAACACAACCGCATGCCTGTCCGAAACCGCCCACCTCTTCCAACATCTTAATATTTCCAACACAAAAGAAAAAAAAAAAAATATATATATATATATATATATATATATATATATATATATATATATATATATATATATATATATATATATATTTCCAACACTAGAAAAAAAACGAAATTTGCCACCACTTCCTACGCCTTTCCCTTCCACCTTTTTAACTTTCTCTTAACCATTTACCTTTTTCTCTTTCTTTCTCTTCCCTTCCTCTCCTTCTTTTCCTTTGTCTCTCTTCCTCATTCGTCTATAATACGAGGAAGGAGGTAAAGGAGAGAAGGAGACGGGGAGAATAAATAGAATGAAAGAGAAAGGAGGGAAAGGGAGAAGAGAGAAGACGGGGGTGAGGGTTGGGGGTGGAGTGGGGGCGGGGGGTTGGGGAGGGGGGTTGTTTACGTACATCATGACGGTGCTTGTGACGCCTCCAGGGGGTGGGGGTACCACGGGGAGTCTAACGTGGTACCACTACGGTACACTAGCTAACATTGGGGGGGGAGGGAGGGGGGAGGGGGGTACCAAAGTACCGAGAGGGAGAATGAGGGGTGTAGGGGGGAGGAAGGGAGAGGGTATCAGAATACAAAAAAAGGGGAAATGAGGGAGGGGTGATGGAGGAAGGGGGGAAGGGAGACTGAGGGAGAGGGAGGAGGTGAAAGGGGGGGATGGTACCACGGTGGACAAATCGATACCAGAATGCATTAAGAATAGATATACATAGGACATGGACATGGTAGGGGTACAAGGTATTCTATGAAGGGGAGGTACCTATGGGGAGAGGAAAGGGAGGGGGGGTAAGGGACGAGGGAACGGGAGAGAGGGAGGGGGAGGGGGGAGGGAGGAGGGGGGAGGGGGAAGAAGCCAATTGACGGACAAAATATAAACAAAAACACAACAACAAAAAAATGCATGAATGTCATTTCTCATATTTTTTTGTTTTTGTTTTATCTCCTTTGGTTTTATGTGTCTCGTGTTAGGATCTGTAAGCTGCCCGAAAAAAAAAAAAAAAAAACAGAAATAAAAACATAGAAAAATGCTAAAAGCTAATGTTAAAGAGAAGAGAAAATAATAATAATTATATCTATCATTTCTACAAACTGTATAAAATACCCATCACCAATGACTTCTATGGTATCCAGAAAAAAGGCTTTTGAAAGCTAACTAAAAGCAAAGCGTTGAGGAAAAGGAGTGAAGAGAGAAGGGAAGAGGAAGAGGAGGAAGAAAGAGAAGAAGACTGAAGAGAAAGAAAGAAATAGAAGAATGAGAAGAAGAGGAAGAAGGTAAGAGGGAGAGACACTCAGGTGAAGTTCTTCGTTAAATAAGCGAAAGAGGGAATAAGGAGCAGGATAGATAACCTTCTATACGATAAATACAGGAATAAAGAGAAAGAGCAAAATTAACAACACGAAGAAAAATATAGAGAAAGGGGAATAGTCAAAACAAAGAGAAGAAAATATACAAAATGAACCAAGGAAAATAGAAAGAAGAATAACTAAAAGAACAAAAATTGCATAAAATTAGTACCAGTGGCAGATCGAGACGAAGAAGAACGTGCGAAAAGAAAGAGAAAAGAGAGTAAACAGAGAGAAACAAATACGAGAAAAAGAGAGAGAAATAAATAATAAGAATAACAAAAAAAAAATCCAAAATCTACAAGAGTATGAGTAAGACTACAAGTGAGCATAGAATAACGATGAATAATGAGTAAGAGAGTGAGTAAAGAGATGAGTAAAGAGGCGGGCGGTGCACACGACCCCAAACACAGAGGCCACATGATGTTTACTGTCCCGACGAAAGAGGAGGTGGAGGAATGGGGTAAAGAGAGGAAGAAGAGAAAATGGGGAGAGTCAAAGAAGAGGGAGAGAGAGATAGATGATGATGGTGGAAGCAAGAATGTGAACTGGAGTCTTGCTTATTCCATCTTCATTGTTTTTTTTTTTTCGTTTTTCTATCTTTTTTTTATCTCTCTCACTCTCTTTTTCTCTCCTCTTCTCCACCTCTATTACCACTTCTTCCTTCCACCTCCATTTTTTTTTTTTGGGGGGGGGGAGATTTTTCACGGGGGGGGGAGGTAACTGACAAAAAAAAAAAAAAAAACATATATAACAAAACTAAGGACAAGGAACGGGGTTTTCAGGATTGGGGGGGTAGGGGATATGGGGGGGGAGGAGGGGGGAAGAGGGACAAGGAAATCCTAAGAAAAAAAAAAAAACGAGGGTTCTATGTGTGTAAAGGATCATCAGACGAAAGGGATCGAGGGAGGAGGAGTCACGGGGAATAATAGGAGGTCAAAAAAAAAAAATAATAATAATAGTGCCCAAGGAGGGACGTAGCCCCCCGTACCAGCGAGGGGCCCCCGAGAACGTCCCGAAGGCAACACAAATAAAGCTCTTTACCAAAAATTAGGAGCGGCGACTCAGCTTCGAAATAACCGCTTTCCTTTGTACAAATTCGCGACACACTTACTTCTATTCTTCTTCTTCTTTTTCTTCTGGAAGGGTCCTGGGGAGTTCCAAGAAGGAGGGGAGGAAGAGGGAGGAAGAGGAGGAAGAGGGGAGAGGTTTAAGAAGGAGGGGGGGGGAAGGGAGGAAGAGGAGGAGGAGGAGAAAGAGGGGAGAGGTTTAAGAAGGAGGGGGAGAGAGGAGGAGGAGGAGGGGAGAGGTTTAAGAAGGAGGGAGGAAGGGAGGAAGAGGAGGAGGAGGCGGAGGGGAGAGGTTTAAGAAGGAGGGGGAAGAGGGGGAGAGGTTTAAGAAGGAGGAGGGAAAGGGAGGAAGAGGAGAAAGAGGGGAGAGGTTTAAGAAGGAGGGGGAGAGGAGGAGGCGGAGGGAGAGGTTTAAGAAGGAGAGGGGGAAGGGAGGGAGGAGGGGAGAGGTTTAAGAAGGAGGGGGAAAGGGAGGAAGAGGAGAAGGAGGGGAGAGGTTCAAGAAGGAGGGGGAAGGGAGGAAGAAGAGGAGGAGGGGAGAGGTTTAAGAAGGAGGGGAGGAAAGAGGAGGAAGAGAAGGAGGCGGAGGGGAGAGGTTTAAGAAGGAGGGGGGAAGAGGGGGAGAGGTTTAAGAAGGAGGAGGGAAAGGGAGGAAGAGGAGAAGGAGGGGAGAGGTTTAAGAAGGAGGGGAGGAAAGGAAGAAAGAAGAGGAGGAGGGGAGAGGGTTAAGAAGGTAAGGGATAGATATAAGGGTTAAGGGGTTGACGTTTTTTTTAAAAGGGGTGTTTGGGAGAGAGAGAATTAAGGGTTGGGGAGAGGAATAGGGAGGTTGAACAAAATATATCATCATCACAGATTCTTGAGGGAGGGACAGCATCACAAACCTGGGGACATAAATTCATCACAACTTGAAACGAGGGTAGAATGGGCGATCACAACAAATAATCCTTATTATAATTTGTTTTCTTTTTCTGGGTGAAAAATCAACGTCACACCATTGATTATTTTCCACGCAACAAGGTGCCTTGAATGTAAACAAAACCACGTGGCTCGAAAGAACAATGTAAACAACATGCCACGTGACTGGGACCATGTAAACAAAACCACGTGGCTCGGAAGAACAATGTAAACAACATACCACGTGACTGGGACCATGTAAACAAAACCACGTGGCTCGGAAGAACAATGTAAACAACATACCACGTGACTGGGACCATGTAAACAAAACCACGTGTTCCGGAAGGCACACGAGGGAGACTTTTCATCACATGTTCAGACACAACCTGTAACGGGTACGAGCACGTGGGCGAACCCTGGAGGCTTGTACAACGCCCTCACGCCCTCGCCCGCGGTAAATAGCACAGTTATTGTTGTTTTACGAAGGAGGTTGGAGAGATATGGTGAAAAGAGCTGCCATGGCGAGGCATCACTATTGTATAAAGTTGTAAGAAATGATTGATCACTATTTCGGGGTGGTTTCATTAAATAAATATCTTTCCACTGATTAAATGATCGTTATCATTATCACATTCACATTGTTCTAAAGATAATGCCCAAATAAGGGGACTGACGGAATCCCAGAGTCTTATGTGTGGCAACAATCTATCCAACCTCCCTTTACAAAGATGATATATCCAAGTTCTTTTTAAAAAATATATACTATAACAATTGTATCAATAATGATTTAAAAAAAGGGGAAAGGAAAATCACATTGAGACTGATCCCAGGAACAACAAAAAGAAAATTAATATCAAAGCAATAATTTTGCCTTAACCTACACGCGACAAAAAAAAAAAAGAAAAAAAAAATCTCTCCCTTATAAGGTAACAGAAAATTATTTTGGCCTTTTGTATCACGAACAACACGTACGTTTACAACACGTTTGAAAAAAAAGATAAGAAATGCAGTTGTAACGTGAAATAAGATTCATACACAGAATTGTAATAGTTTTTTTTTTAACAACAGACCAAATAGGAGAATAATACGTACATACAACATATTCAATGAGAAAATCAATATCATTTTTTCTCTCTTTTTCCTTTTCATTTTAGATTTTTTTCAACAACAATATGGCACATTTATGGCACGGGACTTTTTCGTTCAGAGTTTTAATATTAAATACAACAAGTAATGGCACTTGGCGAAGGAGGCTCTTGGAGATGCCAAAGCTCTGGGGTGGGCGCCGTGGTTGAGGGGGGAGAGAGAGAGAGAGAGAGAGAGAGAGAGAGAGAGAGAGAGAGAGAGAGAGAGAGAGAGAGAGAGAGAGAGAGAGAGACCAAACAGTAGCGAAAGAAGAGAGGAAGACATTAATCAATAAGAAAGAGGAAGCAAGGGGGAATGGAGAGAGGAGAGAGAGAGAGAAAACAATGAAAAGAAGAAGAAAGAGAGAGAGCATCTGATTAACATAGACATGTGGTGTCCCAAGAGCAATGGACAAGACCAACTCGTCGCCTATATCCTTCGGGACGATACACCGCAACACGACACAACATTATATTAAATTAATTCTCTTTCCATTTTAAAAACTGGACTGAATTATCTTGAGCTAAGGTAAAGTGTTATTTTTTCTTATTTTTCCACAACACTTTTCCTATCGAAGGCACACATAGAACACATTATTTCAGTAAAATGGACGTCATTATGCTCAAAGCACGATCGGGAAAGCGCCATTTTGCATTAGTCTTAGAGACAATGGCAGACGAAAGAAAATGGGAAATCTTAAAAAAAAGAAAACGGATACAAGTACGAAATTGGAAATCACTATTATTAATTGGTATTAAAATAGTCGTTTGAAAATTATTCGCAGTATGATATAAAAGAGATCAAAGGAGGTAATTAGGAGACAAAGAAAACGAGAAGAGAAAAAAAAGAAAACGCTTATTTAAATTCTAAAATCAGGAACGTATTTTAAAGATTTTAGTGAAACAAGAGAGTGAGGGGGGGGGGGTTGAACGTATTGAAGGGGGGGAGGGGGTACGAAAGAGGGAGAATATGAGAGAAAATAAAATTAAAAGAACAGCAACTGAGTGCCCGGGAAGTATATAACGTATACTTATATAAAACAAAAGACGATACGAAGATGTAGGTACATAAGGGCGAATAGGAGCCTAGCTACAAGGCAAAAACGGTACTTATGGGGGGAAAACACCGCTATGCGAGGAACAAAACAAAAATATGGCAAAGGATACCAAAAGACTTAAATAAAAAAAATTGTCACTGACATATCAACTGCCAGATGACACTAACTTAATCAATATGGGGAAAAATAAAATATATATGTATGCCCAATTATAGATAGAGGTATTCACTGTTATTGTAAAAATTTATCATCTAAATTTTCTTTTCTTTTCTTTTCTTTTCTTTCTGGGGTGAAAAAATTGGCTGCCGTTTAGATTATTAAATCAATAGCTTAGCTACGATTTAACTGAGAAAAAATATACGATTTTATATACGAATTATATTTTGTTTTTGTTTTTTTCTTATTTCTTGTCATACGTTAGGGTTAATTCGTAGTAATATATTTATATTCACCTTTCATTTCACTGCAGAATACGCAATATTATTTGTAAAAAAAAAAAAAAAATACAACAACAATAATAATAACGAACATTTTCACACAGGCGACGAAACCAACGAAGCCGAAGCCAAAGTCAAGCTTGGCGAACTCCAGCTCCGACTCCGGCTTCGACTCACTGTTTCTGCGACTTGGGCATGTGGCGCTTCATGTGGAGTGCGAGGTGGTCGGAGCGGGCGAAGGAGCGCTCACACACCTTGCATTTGAAGGGCTTGGCTCCCGTGTGCTTCCGGTAGTGTCGGGTGAGCTCGTCCGATCTCGCGAACCGCCATTGACATTCTGGCCAGTGACACCGGTAGGGTTTTTCACCTGCGGAGGACAGTGGAGGAGGGAGGGTGAGTATAAAATCATCATGAAATTAAAAATCGGACGTTATTTGTTTTATTTATATCTGGAGGGAGAGGGAGAGCTGTTATATAAATGTATAACAGGAGATAATTGGTGTGTTTTGGTTTGTATTTTTATGTTTTGGTTTGTTTGTTTGAGAAAGAGAGAGAGAGAGAGAGAGAGAGAGAGAGAGAGAGAGAAGGAGAGAGAGAGAGAGAGAGAGAGAGAGAGAGAGAGAGAGAGAGAGAGAGAGAGAGAGAGAGAGAGAGAGAATATATAATCTAAAAAATATATATTGTTGTAATTTTGTTCTATTACCTGTAATGGAGAGGGAGAATGGATATAAAACTTTGCTCTCATTCTCGATCTCTATGAAGCCAACAACAAAGTGTTTGGTAAGAGTTTGGGTTCATTATTAAAGCTAATGAAAAACTATCTTTCCATTCATTGTTGTATACGCGTTCATCCCCATCAGAGAGAGAGAGAGAGAGAGAGAGAGAGAGAGAGAGAGAGAGAGAGAGAGACAGAGAGAGAGAGAGAGAGAGAGAGAGAGAGAGAGAGAGAGAGAGAGAGAGAGAGAGAGAGAGAGAGAGAGAGAGAGAGAGAGAGAGAGAGAGAGAAGTCGAAAGAGAGCGAGACGAGTCGAAAGAGAGAGAGAGAGAGACGAGTCGAAAGAGAGAGAGAGAGAAGGGAAAAAAAAACAAGTAGCCAGAAGCCAAAGACAAGCGCCAGGACTATGAACTCTGTCCGGCCAAAAAATGCAGTAGCACTCTCGTTCTGCCTGCCTACGCTCATTACCATACTGGCTCCGCACCCACGCTGGATGTGAATGAATGATCTGGACCAGCAACAGTGCCGGCAGCAAGGAAACAAAAAAAAACGAAAAAAAAATATAAATGAAAACAAGATTGGCGCCCAGGACAATGGCCGTATGCCATATAGATCGAGGCAGGGAGGAGAGAGGGAGAGAAGGAGGAGAAGAGGAGAAGGAGGAGTAGGAGGAAGGAGCAAAAGGAGGATTGGAGGTTCACCCTGCATATGGCAACCGGAGGACGTAAACAAATGGAGGAGTAAGGGAAGGAGGAGGAGGTAGAGAGGTAGGGGAGGGGGGTACGCGAGTGAATGAATGCGAGAGAGAGAGAGAGAGTATGAGGGAGGAGGAGGGGCTAGAGAGAGAGAGTACACGAGTGAATGAATGCGAGAGAGAGAGAGAGAGAGAGAGAGAGAGAGAGAGAGAGAGAGAGAGAGAGAGAGAGAGAGAAAGAAAAAGAAAGAGAAAGAGAGAGACAGACAGAGAGAGAGACAGACAGAGAGACAGAGGCAGAGAGAGAGACAGACAGAGACAGAGACAGACACAGAGAGAAAGAGAGAGAGAGAGCGAGAGAGCGAGAGCAACTTTTATGAATGAACCGAGGCGAGGTGTGAGAGGGCGTCGCCCGCTGCCCGGTGCCGTGCCCACACCCGCCACGGATCCTCTCTCTCTCAATGGGCGAGCCTCTCCGCCTTCGCCAACCCCCCCAATAAGGGCATGACCACCGCCTAATAAGGGAGACGTGTAAAAACGAGAATCAGCCTTTCTGTGCTCTCTCGGTGGACGGGTTGGATGCACGGCGCTCGCCCTCGAGCTGGACCACATTTCAGCCAGTCCTCCTCCTCCTCCTCCTCTTATTCCTTCTCCTCTTATTCCTTCTCCTCCTCCTCCTCCTCTTCTTCTTCTTCTTTTTCTTTCTCTTTTTCTTCTTTTTCTTTCTCTTTTTCTTCCTCTCTCTTTCTTCTTTCTTCTTTTTTCTTCGTCCTCCTCCTCCTCCTTGTCTTACACCGAGCCCGCACATCCTCTCCTCCCTCCCCCTTTCCCCTCTCTCTCCTCAAAATCAAGAACCTCCCCCTCACCCCACCCACCCCACCCCCTTCTCCCCTCCACCCCTGTCCCCCGGTCCAGCCCAACCACCCTCACCCCCACCGCAACTCCTCCTGCCCCCCCCCCCATCCACCCCTCTCCCCTCTCCCAGCAACTCCTCCAGCCCCCCCCCCCACCTCTCCCCTCTCCCCCCCCTCCTCTGCACCGCCTCGCCTTGTCCTGTGCATCCTTAAGGTCACTCAGAGATGTCGTGTCGGAACGCTGTGGGGAAACCCTGTGTCCGAAAGCGTGGCTGAGGCGAGGAAAGGAGAA
>NW_027213928.1:0-10000 GCF_042767895.1 Penaeus vannamei | reverse complement strand
CAGACAGACATTACCAAACAGCATATATATACTCAAAAAGTGATAAAAAGAAACAGACAAAAGAGGAAAAAAAATTAAAAACCGATCCCATTATCATTAAATTTACAAACACAAAACCCCCCCAAAATAAAAATAAAAATAAAAAATAAAAATATCAATTTACGACAGCGACCTCTTGTGAAATTAACATAAAAACCTAGTGATTTATATGAATAAGTTAACACGCAAAAAATGATAATAACAAGTAGAAGGTATTTTTTTTTTCTTTTATTTTTTCTTTTAAAAATTGACCGCGAAGGGTGACGTATGCGTAGGAGGAAGGAAGAGGAAAGGAAGAGGAAAGGATAAGGAATAGAGAAAAGAAGGAGAGGTGAAAAAAGAGAAGGAAAAAATGAAGAGAGAAAAGAGGAGAGGGGACAGGAGAAGAGAGAAGAGGAAAGGAGATAAGAACGAGAAGAAGAGAAGAGAAATAAGAAGAGAGAGAAGAGAGAAGTAAGAAATAAGAGAAAAGAGAAGAGAAGAGAAATAAGGAAAAGAGGAAGAAGAGAAGAGATAAGAAACGAGAAGAGAAGAGAAAAAAGGAAGATAGGGGGGAGAAGAAGAGAAGAGAAGAATACAAAGAATAAAACGAAGAGACAGGAAACGAGAAGAGAAGAAGGTAATAAGAATAGAGAGAAGAAGAGAAGATATAAGAAACGAGAAGAGAAGAGAAACAAGGAGAAAGAGGAGGAGAGGGGGAGAGGAGATGAGAGACGGGTCCCCAGGTAGGTCCAGGGGGGAGGGGGGAGAGGGGGGTGAAGGCTAGTGTTGACTTAAAGACAGTGTTTAAACTTCCGGTTCAAATAAGGTTGGCTTCTGCCGTTTTACCTGTTTTCTCGCGCCTTCTCGCAAATCACGAGACGCGTGCGTGTGTGTGTGTGTTTGTTTGTGTGTGTGTTTATTTGTGTGTGTGTGTGTGTTTGTTGAGGATCTCCGCCTTCCTTCTCTCTCCTTCTCTCTTTCTCTCTTTCTTCTCTTCTTTTTCTCTCTCTTTTTCCTCTTCTTCTTCTCTCTTTCTCCCCTCCCTCTCTTCCTCCTCTCTCTCTCTCCCTCCTCCTTTCCTCCATTCTCCCTACCTCCCTTTCCTCCCTCTCTTCCTCTCTCACCCTCTCCTCTCCTCCTTCCCCTCCCCCTTCCCCCTCCCCTTCCCCCTCCTCTCCTCTCCTCCTCTCTCCCTCCCCTTCCCTCTCCCTCTCCTCCTCTCCTCCCCTCCTCTCCTCCTCTCTCTCCCTCCCCTTCCCTCTCCCTCCCCCTCCCCTTCCTCCTCCGTTCCTCTCCTCCTCTCTCTCCCCTTCCCTCTCCCTCCCCTTCCCCTTCCTCCCTCTCCTCCCCCCTCGCCCCCCTCCCCTTGGGCTGTGTGTCTTGGCTGGTTTTAAAATGGTGATGATGTCTGTGGCATTCCTTTCCCGGGGGTGGGGGGGTGGGGGAAGGGAGAGGGGGGGGCGTGAGGTGGGGGTGTGAACGGTGCGGTGTTGATATTTCGTTTTTATTTTTTTGGTGGGGGGGGGGGTGTTTCTCTCTCTCTTTTTTTTTTTTTTTTTTTTTTTTTTTTTTGACTAGATAGATAGATTGACAGATAGATATGTACACGCACGCACACACAGTATATACATGTGTGTATGTGTGTGTGTGTGTGTGCGCTCGTGTGCGTGCGTGTGTGTGTGTATATCCGTGTACGTGCGTGTTTGTGCGTATCTACAGTATGCTTGCCTGCGCCTGTGAGTGTCTCAGCATGCACGTGTACGTTACACCTCTCCCTGTACGTAAATAAAGAAAACGAAAAAAAATTGCTTTACGGACTTACCTGTGTGTATTCGCTGATGAGCCTTCAGATGTGAAGACTTTGTGTACACTTTGGTGCAACCTGTGAGATGATACGAGAGAAAAGATAAGATTGTGTGTACGTTGGTAATGATAATAATGATAGCAGTAATGATAAGGATGATGATGATAGCAGTAATGATAATGATGATGATAGCAGTAATGATAATGATGATGATGATAGCAGTAATGATAATGATAATAATGATAGCAGTAATGATAATGATGGGAATAATAATGTTATCAATGATGATGATAATAGTGATAATAATTATGATAGTGATAATTGTGATAATGATGATAATAATAATGATGATGATGATGATGATGACGATATCAATAGTAATAATAATAATGATAATAATAAAAATGACAATAATAGTAACATTAACAATGATGACAATAATAGCAATGATAATAATAATGATAATAACAATAAAGATGTTAATGATGATAATGAAGTGAAGGACAATAAGGATAATACAACAATAACAATAATAATAGCATTAAATAAATAAATAAGCAAAATAAAAATGCAATTGCAACTGCAGTCTCCCATGACATTGATTTATCACTTACAAAAATCTCAACCCGATAAGATGTGATTGATAAGGTTTCATTAATTCCAATCGAGCTCTTTAGCATCCTCCCTTGCAAGGAATCAATCACGTGGATTTAATTGATCGCGTCATGTCTTACGGAGAGATGTGCTATAATGTTTAATTTTCAGTTTGGTAAAATATAATAATAATAATAATAATTAAAATATAATGATAACAATTTGGTAAAATATAATAATAATAATAATAATTAAAATATAATAATAATAATTTGGTAAAATATAATAATAATAATAATTTAATAATAATATTTTTTTTGGTGAGTGCGATATGTCTGAGTTTCTAATACGAATTTGTGATTCTGTGAGGAATAATAATGATGATTGGAATGATTGTGATAAGAAGGGTGACGTGATTGATAGTAATAGTAATAGTATAATAGCTGCAGCTGTTACTGTTAATGGTAATGACGATGACATTATACATATATATTCATGTACATATATATACATACATATATATATATATATATATATATATATATATATATATATATATATATATATATATATATATGTATGTATATATATATATATATATAATGTGTGTGTGTGTGTGTGTGTGTGTGTGTGTGTGTGTGTGTGTGTGTGTGTTTTTATATATATATATATATATATATATATATATATATATATATATATATATATATATGTGTGTGTGTGTGTGTTTGTGTGTGTGTGTGTGTGTGTGTGTTTGTGTGTGTATGTGTCTGTCTATGTATATACATTTATATATATATATATATATATATATATATATATATATATATATATATATATATATATATATATACATATATATATATATATATATATATATACATGGACACACACACACAGACACACACACACACACACACACACACACACACACACATATATATATATATATATATATATATATATATATATATATATATATATATATATATATATATATATATATATATATATATATATATATATATATATATATATAATATAGATATCATACACACACACAGACCGCAGGGAATGGCACCCAGCCCAAAAGCGCACGAGGAAGGGAAAGAAGGAGGAGCTGACGGCGGTGAACGAGAGGGCGAGCAAGGAGACGAGGGCGAGGGCGCGAGACTCACCAGGGAAGTCGCAATGGTGGATCCGCCGCTTCTCCAGCTCCGGGTTGTTCCTCCGCGAGTACTTGACGGTGCCCTCCGTCAGGAGGCTGGACGGCAGCGACGATGTGGGCACCATGACGGGCGGGCCGCCCACGATCCGCCCGCCGCCCATACTGGTGGTGCAGACGGCGTTCCCGCTCACGCCCGGGCTGGGCGCCGACGACGCCGGCACCACGTAGGGCGGGGGCGGCGTGCGGCGGAAGTGGTGGTCGGCGGGCGAGCCGTGGTCCGACGCGGGCGGCGTGGGCGGCATGCACAGGCGCGGCCCCAGGGGGCTGCCGGAGGGGAACCTGAAGGCGGGGTGCGCGGCCGTGGGCGTGGTGGCGCCGGGCAGGCGGCTGTGTGGCAGCGCGAGGGGCGGCGGCGGCGACGGCGTCGACAGCAGCTTGGGCAGCTCCGCCGGCAGGTGGCACTGCGTCAGCGTGGGCTCCTCCAGCTTGATCTGGGCGGCGGCGTGGTGCGGGTGCATGCCCGCGGGCGCGTAGGAGCGCTGGGCGGCCAGCACGAGGCCGGCGTTGGACTCGGGCGACTCGGGGTCCAGCTGGCGGATGGAGGACGCCATGTCCTCCCACATGGAGAACTTGGACGCGTCCACCGGGATCGGCTCCGGCTTGATGAACACGTCCTCCTCGTGGGCGTCGCGCAGGCTGACGGGCGACACGTAGGTGGTGCCGCCCCGCCGCCCCACCCAGCCGCCCGTCGAGGGGTCCACCTCGCCCTCGAAGAACTCGTCGATTTGTGAGGCCGAGTCCCGGCGCGGCTGCACCGAGACCTCGGGGATGCTTGGCAGGTACTTGTCCAGCTCGGCCTGCAAGGAGAGGCCGTTAGGGGAGCGAAAGGGCGGGAACATGTAAATACAAATTATAAAATCAACATGAAAATAACAAAACATTAGGTGCAGTCATTTCGCTCTACTAAACGTACTTCATCTTTTCCGGAAAATTATACTAAACAAAAAAAACTATACGAGTAAAATGGCGGTCTCTTTTAAAGTCAGCCAGTTCCGGTTCAAGAAGTGTATCCACGGATTAACGACATAAACAGTCACGCTTATTACATGCTTCACTAGAGCTATTGAGGTCAATGTCAGAATTTAAGAAAGAAGGAAGTTCGTGCACGTGTGTGCGTGTGTGTGTCACAGCGACGCGCCCAAGCTCGTCCAATATGGCTGACAGGATAGAGACACTACGAGCTTAAATTTTCCTTCAACTTGTACGCAATTTCCTTATCACGCTGACATGCTTAAACGTCTCCACTAATTATCATGAAATCTTTTGCGACAAGTTTCCGTCAACGCAATTGGTAGGATGATGAGTGTGAGTGTCATTTCTACAAAATTACTGAAATGAACCGTCACGATGATTTCCCGCCATTTTCATAGTTCACAAACTGAAATGTCGAAACACATACCTCATCTGAACAACCTACCCATATGCAAATCAGTCCATAACTACTACCCTACAGATCGATCTAATTATCAAATAAGAATACACAAATCAAATATATACAAAAATAACAACGAAAACGTGACAACAAAAATGGCGGCGTAGCGAAAAAGCGCCATTTTCGAGCAACATTTAACTCACGTGTTAATAAGACATTCCACGCCCTCTTTTACACGTGCACCACCTAGGGCTATTCAGGTGCAAGGTCAGAGAGGAAGTAAAAAGGGAAAATTATAGGTCATATCAGGTCAATGTCCTATTACGAAACCGAGATCTCTTTTTTAAGAGCGTTTACACTTCTGTGTGACCTCAGGTAATTAGCGCTGGAAGAAATGTATCCGTTTTTCTTTGTAATCTGATTCTTGGCTTAAGTATCACAATACTTGATAATAATTCATGATTGAAATATTGTATTCTAGTTTTCAATACTGTTGTTACTGTCTCAATTTTAATCGAACACTGTCCTACCCAAATGAGACATAGCAAAGACATTTCCAAATATATATGTACGTATATCATATATGCTACCATCACCAAACATCCCAATTAAATCATAAAAAAGAGGATTAAAAAATATATCCGTATATAATACCTCCTTAAAACCTAAACCACGTGCACATACGCTATACCCCCTCCCTCCCTCCCCCCCTCCCATCCTCATCCAACCAACCCACCCTCCATATCCCATCCCTCCCTCTCCCCCCCCCCTCCCATCCTCATCCAACCAACCCACCCTCCATATCCCATCCCTCCCCACTCCCCCTCCCCCTTCCAACCTCACCCCCTCCCTCACCCCCCCCCCCGAAGCTCCTTAGTTCCGGCTCACACAAACCGACTATCAGGTTAGTTCTCATTAGTACCGGGGGAGGGAGGGGGAGGAGGGGGGATGGGGAGGCGGGTGGGGGTACTGCACGTGTGTGTGTGGTCAGGATACGTGCAGGTGCGGTCCCCTGAGGATATGCTACTATCCCATTCATCCTAACTCCTTGGGGATAACACCTGTGTGATCGTTTTTTCCCCCCCGATTTCCTTCTGGTCTCTGTTATTAAGGGTGATTTTCGTGTGCCGTGGAGTGGGATTGCATTTGTGAGTGTTATTTGTTTGTTTTCTTTGTTTTATTTAATTATCTACCTTTTTCGTTCTTGTGTTTTCTCGTTTTCTTTCTCTCTCTCTCTTTTTTTCTTTCGTTCTTTCTTTATTTCGTTCTCTCTCTCTCTCTCTCTCTCTCTCTCTCTCTCTCTCTCTCTCTCTCTCTCTCTCTCTCTCTCTCTCTCTCTCTCTCTCTCTCTCTCCCCCTCTCTCTCTCTCTCTCTCTCTCTCTCTCTCTCTCTCTCTCTCTCTCTCTCTCTCTCTCTCTCTCTCTCTCTCTCTCTCTCTCTCTCTCTCTCTCTCTCTCTCTACCCCCTCCCCTCCCCCCAACACTAAATTCAAACTAATTACCTTTAGTACATGTGCATAAAAAGGCTAATCTGATTTCAGGTAGACACCCCCTACCCCCCTACCCCTCATCCCTACCCCCCCCTTACCCACCTACCCATCCCACCTGCACTAGATTGCCTCCTCCCCCTTCTCCTCCCTCCTCTCCCTTCCCCTCCCCCTCCCCCCCTTCTCCCACGCCCTCTCTCTTTAGCTCCTCCTCCTTCTCCCTTACCCCCTACCCCCTACCCCCCCCGCTCTCTCTACCCTGCCGCACCCATATTCATTCATAAAATGCGTAGCTAAAAACAGATGTTCGGTTAAGCGCTTTGTGTGTGTGTGTGCGTGTGTGTGTGTGTGTGTGTGTGTGTGTGTGTGCGTGTGTGTGCGTGTGTGTGTGTGTGTGTGTGTGTGTGTGTGTGTGTGTGTGTGTGTGTGTGTGTGCGTGCGTGCGTGTGTGTGTGTGTGTGTGTGTGTGTGTGTGTTTTGTTCGGTTTTTGAAGATTTTATGGAATTTATTTTCCTACATTCTTTTTCTTTAAGTTTGTGTTTATTTTTTAATAACGTATCTTTTTTAATCCGTCATATATTGTTTTTTTGTGTTTTAAAAATTTCCCTGAGATTTTGTATCCAAATATGTCTATAATTTTAATAACAATTATGCTGTCTTCATTTTTTCGTTCGTTTTCCAAATCATGTTTTATATTTTTGTTTGCACTAATCTATCAATGACTATTATAAACCACTCGAAAATTAATTATTAGTGATATCTTTAACATATAACCTTTTTTCCTCAAGGCAGGGGGAGGGGGGAAGGAGGAGGGAGGAGGGGGGTACTTTTGTAACGAGAGGGGGTAATTTTGTAACGAGAGGGGGTACTTCTGTAACGAGGAGAGGGGGGTGGGTGGTGGGAGGTGAGGGGGAGGGGGGTAGACTTGCAACGGGGCCCGGAAGTTGTTATCAATTTTAATCTTCACTCTATTTTACTTTCTTTTTTGGCGCCAGTTTTGATTCTCATTTTATTTTCACATATTTTTTTTGTTAAATTGCCACTTCATTTCTCTTTTTTATGGAATTGATAAGGAATCTGGGAATAAAATGTGTTGTTTTTTATGATTAATGCCACTAAATATTGTAAAAAAATTGTTTAGATAAGACTAATAATAACGGTATAAATCAGATTAAGATTAATGATACTTATAAATTTATGATAAAGAATTACACGAAAAACAATGACAATAATGACAAAAATAATTGTAGTGATAATCATTATTATAATGACAAAAAAAAAACAACAACAACAACAACAACAGTATATCAATAATATCAATGAAAAAATAATAACAATAATGATAACAACAATAATAAAATAAATGGTATAAGTAATAATAATGATAACAATGATAATGATAATAATAATGATAACAATGATGATAATAATAATGATAATAATAAAAAATAATAATGATAATAACTATATCAATAATAAAATTAAAACTAATTACAATGATAACGATAGTAATGATAAGAATAATTATGATAATAGCAGCAGCAAAAAAAAATAAAGGTAAGAAAACGTATGAGGTTAGGATAATAATTATTATAATAATGATAGTGATAACCATCATAATTATCATCATCATCATAATCAGTTTTTTTATTGTTATCATTATCATTATTATTATCAGTATGATAATAATGATAATGGCAATTATGATAATAATGATAATGTTGAGAATGACAATAATGATAATAATGATAATAATAATGATAATAATAATAATAATAGTAGTAGTAGTAGTAGTAGTAGTAGTAGTAGTAGTAGTAGTAGTAGTAACAGTAATAATACCAATAATAATAATAATAATAATAATAATAATAATAATAATAATAATAATAATAATAATAACAATAATAATAATAATAATAATAATAATAATATCAATAACCATAATGATAATATCCATGACAGTAGTATGAATATAATTCCAATAGTATTACAATGTTATAATAATAACGATAATATCTACAGAAAATACAATACCCTGAGACAATCCCTTGTATAAAATGTATTTAATGGATAGATTAAAAAACGATTTTGTAAGCTTTTTTATTATCTTCTAAAATATCAGTAACGTATCCATTTAATCAGACTTTAATCCAATGGAATAAAACTATTTATTCTTGAACGTCCGTCTTACTATCAAAAACTATTTACTTGTCCGTGTACTAATCTGTCTCCTTCTATATTTATGTATTTTATTTATTATCTTTCCCACCTGACACGGAGTAAACACATCCCATAGTAAACCCACGCCATACGATTCTCACCCTTGGGACCCTCTACCCTAAGCTCAAAAATGGCTGACCAACGAGAGCGGTGGTTCTGGCTAGGCGTCCCACATTCCACGCCCATGAAACAGCCTCCATTCACGCCCACAAAAGGTAGGAAAGGGCATGGGCGGGCTCTGAAAGGGACTGTGGTCTGAGCGGTTACAATAGGCCTTTAGTGTAGCATAATAGTCGGCCTATAATGTCGAGAAGAAACATTTCTTTTTTTTTTTCAGAAGCTGCGCACTTAGGAGTGAGTGTCGGAGGGTGGGGTGGGTGGGGGGTTGTGTGTGTGTGTGTGTGTGTGTGTGTGTGTGTGTGTGTGTGTGTGTGTGTGTGTGTGTGTGTGTGTGTGTGTGTGTGTGTGTGTGTGTGTGTGTGTGTGTGTGTGTGTGTGTGTGTGTGTGTGTGTGTGTGTGTGTGTGTGCGTGCGTGCGTGTGTGCGTGTGTGTGTGTGTGTGTTTGAATGTTTGTTTGCGCGTACGTGCGTATTCGTGAATGTGTGTGTGTGTCTGAATATATGTATCTCCATATGTATCCATCTGTGTATACTTACATGCCTCTATGTGTCTGTACGTGCTTCTATATGCACACAAACATACACACACACTCACATACATGTCAAAACCTGTACACATGCGCCGTATCTTTAAAAACCAGAATGTGTCATCCCCGTACATGTTCAAACACGTTTCCACATCCTCCTCGCCTGCACAGAACAAAAACAAACAAACAATTTTATCCTTTCTTTAAACCCCGCCACATCCTCATTGTCAAGAATAACGTATATAAATTTTTTTTTCCGGAATTACTCTGATATGTTTTCTCCTTTATTCTCTCTCTCTTTTTTCGTAGAGATAATTTTAAAAATAAGAAGAGAGAGGAAGCGGAAAAGACTCACGTGCTCCTGTATCCGTGGGAAAAACATTTTTTTTTTTTTATCTTTCTTTTTTTTTTTTTGTTTTTTATTAATATCAAGGAAACGTTCTGGTAATTATAGGAAGATTTTTTTGTCGGTTTGTAACTTTTTTTTGTTTTGTTTTTTGTTTTTTATCTATTAATGGTCGAAGAGGGGAATTAGCAATGGTAATAATATTAGCAAAAGAAGAGGAAGGAAGAGAAGATGAGAAAGAAATATGAGGAAGAAGAAGAAGGGGAGGAGGAAAAGGAGG
>NW_027213927.1:15000-20000 GCF_042767895.1 Penaeus vannamei | reverse complement strand
AACTAAAAACCTGATTCGAAGAAAAAAATATAGGTAGTTAAACATCACATAGGTTAGCTATTTAAAATCGTAACGACTTTTTCTCCATAATTTTTTACGTTTTTCCGAATCAAATATTTAGAAATTCTTTATCAATTTATTCAACATTTTTATCATTATCATTGTTGTTGTTTCAGTAGTTATTGTTATTGTTGTCGTTGTTGCCGTTATCATCATTATTATTATTGTTATTTTACACATTCCCACGTGTCTGAATTCAAAATCAATCTCCATTTCTCTTTCTACGTGATAACAAAGCCCGATTATTCCTATTCCGGAAATGTTTTTAATGGTACGAGTTTCTTTTCGTTGATGGCATTTTTATATTTGTTTGTTTGTTTGTTTTTGTCAAGTATAGATAGATGATTATACGTTGATTTCTTAAATAGATTAGATAGATGTTTACTAATGTTTAAGCACGGACACGTGTACATTGAAGTACAAACGCAAACGTACACGCGCACGCAGACTCACGTGCACACACAGACCCACGTACACACACACAGACCCACGTACACACACACAGACCCACGTACACACACACATAGACCCACGTACACACACACAGACCCACGTACACACACACATAGACCCACGTACACACACAGACCCACGTACACACACACACAGACCCACGTACACACACACAGACCCACGTACACACACACAGACCCACGTACACACACACAGACCCACGTACACACACACACAGACCCACGTACACACACACACAGACCCACTTACACACACACACAGACCCACGTACACACACACAGACCCACGTACACACACACACAGACCCACGTACACGCACACACAGACCCACGTACACACACACAGACCCACGTACACACACACAGACCCACGTACACACACACAGACCCACGTACATACACAGAGACCCACGTACACACACACAGACCCACGTACACACACACAGACCCACATACACACACACAGACCCACGTACACACACACAGACCCACTTACACACACACACAGACCAACGTACACACACACACACAGACCCACGTACACACACACAGACCCACGTACACACATACAGACCCACATACACACACACACACCCACGTACACACACAGACTCACGTGCGCACACACACACAAATACATAAGCACGCACACGTAGGCCTACACATACACATACGTATGATATTACCGGAATTATATTGTTGTTATTATTATTATTATTGCTATTATTATAGTTGTTGCTGTTGCCGTTAGTATTATTATCATTATCATCCTCATTATCATCATCATCATTTTAATCATTTAGTTTTATCATCATTATCATCATCATTATCAACAACAATTACCATTATGATGATGATTGTATTATCCTTATCTTTATTATGACTGTATATCTTTTTTCATTGTGATTAACGTTGCCATCATGCACATCGCTGTTAGTGAACGCAAATGTCTGCTTTTACGTTGAACACCGTTTGTTTTCTGTTCAGCGGCCACTTTATAAGAGAGGTTATTATGTTTAATTACTTATGACTGGTTGGCCGTCGATGTTATTAAGTTTCAGTGGTGAGTCAGCGGGCACTTGTGTGACGGTTATTTATTTATTTATTATCACTTTTTTGTATTATTTATTTATTTATTTTATTTTATTTATTATTATATATATATTTTTTCTTTCTCGCTTTTGTATCCTATTTTCTTTCCTGTTTTCTGATTCGTCTTGTTCTTTTCCATCTTTTTTTCGTCTTTTATTTTATTTTCTCTTTCTCCTTTTCATCTCCTTTTATCTTCTCTTTCTCCTTTTTATCTGCTTTACCTTTCCCCTCTTCTTCGCTTTCTTCTTCTCTCTCTATTTCTCTTTTTTTTCCTTTTCCTCCTCCTCCTCCTCTTCCTCCTCTCTTTCCTCATCCTCCTTTTAATGTTATTCCTCCTTTTCCTCCTCTTCCTCCTTTTCCCACTCCGCCTCCTCGTCCTCCTCTTCCTCCTCTTTTTCCTCCTCCTTTTAATGTTCTTCCACCTCTTCCTCCTCCTCCTTTTCCTCGTCTTCCTCCTCTTCCTCCTTTTCCCACTCCGCCTCCTCGTCCTCCCCTTCCTCCTCTTCCTCCTCCCCTCCCTCCTCCTCCTTTCCCTCCTCCTTCTCCTTCTTTTCCTTCTCTTTCTCTTCCGCCTCTTTTTCCTCCTCCTTCTTTTCCCCCTCCCTCCTCCTGCTTCCCCACCTCCACCCGTCTTCCTCCTATTTCTGCTCTTCCTCCTCGTCCCCCACTCTTTCTCTTCTCTTTTCTTCCTCATTCTCTATCTCTTTCTTCATCCCCTCTTCCCCTCCTCCTCCTCCTTTTCCTCCTCCTCCTCCTCTCCCACTTTCCTTTCCTCCTTCTCTCTTCAAAGCCCCCCCTGCCCTTCTTAATCTCCCTCCAACACTTCACCAACACTTCACCAACAACCCCCTCTCACCCCAAATCCTTAATTTCCAGATCGCCGCCACATCGAACTGACAACAAACACCCGCCTGACAACAGCTGACAACAACTGACAACACACCTCCTGCCAGCGATTCCCTCCGCCCCCACGCCCCTCCCCGCGCCCTCCTTCGCCATGTCACACAGCGAGAGCCACAACCACGCGTCGGCAGAGGTGGCATGGCCTTCGGCAGGGGACCTCTGCCAGGTTCTCGATGACGTCATGCAGAAGATGCAGGAGTTCGGTCAGGATATCGATACGATGAGAGGTGAGGAAGGGAAGGAAGAGAGGGAGGAGGAGGGAGGGGGAGAGGTGTGTGTGAGTGGTAGGAGGAGTGCTAGGAGGGCGAGGGGGAGGAAGGGAGGGAGAGAGGGAGGAGGGAAGGGGAGGGGGAGAGGTGTGTGTGAGTGGAGGGAGGAGTGCTAGGAGGGGGAGGAAGGGGAGGGAGAGAGGGAGGGAGGGGTGGTAGGAGAGGGAGAAGGAAGGGAGGGGGAGAGGGAGAGGTGTGTGTGAGTGGAAGGAGGAGAGAGAGGAGTGGTAGGAGGACGAGGCTGAGAGAAGGGAGGGAGGAGGAGGGGGAGAGGTGTGTGTGAGTGAAAGATAGAGGAGGGAGAGGGAGAGGTGTGTGTTTGTGAAAAATAGAGAGGAGAGGGAGAGGGAGGCTGAGAGGTAGGTAGGTGTGTGATAGAGAGAGACGAGGGGGAGGGAGAAGAGTGAGAGTGGAAGAGAGTGAGAGCGAGAACGAGAAAGAGTGAGAGAGAACGAGAAAGAGTGAGAGAGAGCGAGAACGAGAGGGAAAGAGAGGGCGGGGTGAGTATGTGTGTGAGTTTTTGAAAGGGAGAGAGTTTGTATGTATTTATGCATTTGGATTTGTGCATGCCCTCTATGTATGTGTGTGAAAGAGAAAGTGTGTGAATGTGAGTGTATGTCAGTATGTTTGTATGTATCTTTCTGTGCATGTGTAAGTGCAAGAAAGTGTGTATGCTTGCTTATAGCTGTGTAATATCTAAATGTTTACAAAAGTAAGGTGTTCTTGTTGATAAGTAACTCAGTTCCTGTGTTTGGTTTCACGAATCTTTTAAACTGTTCTTGAATGGCTGGGAGACAAGTAACCTAATAATCATAATATCATACATCTTTTTTGTGCTAGTAAAGCTTATAACGCAAGTATTACATGTATTAAGATCACCCATTTTGATCCCTTGCTGTGTATATAATATTAAGTAATGTGCACCGTAATTCAACAGCAGTCAAGTAACACACGTCTATCTTCCTTTCCAGTGAATTGCGCTCATATGGCCGTTGACTTAGCCACACTCCACGACCCCCAGACCTACGAGGCTCTATCACGGTGCCAAGCGGAGATGGCACTCTGTCAGAAGGAGATCATACAGTGTCAGAAAACAATGGCACAGTGCGACGAGGATATGGCACCGTGTGAGGAAGAAGCGAGGAAGTATATCGCAGCGGTGCAGTGCCAGCAGAGAATAGAGCGATGCCAGAAGGTGATAGCACAGTGCCAGCGAGAAATGGCACGGCACAAGAACACCTTGAGCGATGGGACTCCGGCAGGAGGCGCGTCTCAGGATGTCTCCTCTCCTCAGGTGCCTCCTTCACTTTCTCCTTCTGTTCCTCAGCCTCTTTCTTCGCTTTCTCCTTCTGTTCCTCAGCCTCTTCCTTCGCTTTCTCCTTCTGTTCCTCAGCCTCATCCTTCACTTTCTCCTTCTGGTTCTCAGCCTCTTCCTTCACTTTCTCCTTCTGTTCCTCAGCCTCTTTCTTCGCTTTCTCCTTCTGTTCCTCAGCCTCATCCTTCACTTTCTCCTTCTGTTCCTCAGCCTCATCCTTCACTGTCTCCTGTTCCTCAGCCTCTTCCTTCACTGTCTCCTTCTGGTTCTCAGCCTCTTCCTTCACTGTCTCCTTCTGGTTCTCAGCCTCTTCCTTCACTTTCTCCTTCTGTTCCTCGGCCTCTTCCTTCACTTTCTCCGTCTGTTCCTCAGCCTCTTCCTTCACTTTCTCCTTCTGTTCCTCAGCCTCTTCCTTCACTGTCTCCTTCTGGTTCTCAGCCTCTTCCTCCACTGTCTCCCTCTCCTATTAATCCTCAGCCTCTTCCTTCTCCCTTTCCTTCTTTTCTCCCTCCTCTTTCTCCTTTGATTCCTATGCCTCCTCTTTCTCCTTTGATTCCTATGCCTCCTCCCCATCCTTTTCTCTCTCCTTTGTCTACTCCTCCTCCCCTTCCCTGTGCTTTGTCTAGGGAAGAAGGAGGCGGAGGAATAAGAGAAGAAAAGAGAGGGATAGGAGAAGGACAGAAGGGAGTAGAGATGGAAGAAGGACAGGAAGAAGAAGGGACAAGAGAAGGACACGAAGGAGGGATGGATGAGGGACAAGAAGAAGGAGGAATGGAAGAAGAACAAGGAGGAAGAGGGATGCAAGAAGGCCAAGAAGAAGGAGGAATGGAAGAAGGACAAGAAGGAGGAATGGAAGAAGGACAAGAAGGAGGAATGGAAGAAGGACAA
>NW_027213927.1:2500-7500 GCF_042767895.1 Penaeus vannamei | reverse complement strand
ATTCTTAATCTTCGTATCTTTCTTATTCTTTCTTTCGGTAAAATAAATGATTTTCCTCTAGGTTATATACTCCAGAAACTAACACCATTTCTCGTCCATCTGAAACACCAACACATTATTGGTATTGTTATCATGATTATTATTGTTATCACTTCTATTATTATTAGACTTATTATCTAGATTATTATCATTGTTTCATTGTTGTTCTTTCTCTTTATCATCATTATCATCATCATCGTCATCACCATTAACGTTTTTGTTATCACTGTCATTATCATTGTTATTCTTTCTATCATCATTATCATTAAGATTATTCTTATTGTTATTATTTTGTATCATCATTATCATCCTCATTCTCATTTTATGACTATTATCACAATTATTAGCATTGTTGTTTCTGATAATCATCATCTTCATCATCATTATTACTATCATAAATATAATATTGACAGCAACAATACTACTACTACTACTAATGATATATATATATATATATATATATATATATATATATATATGTTGTCATTATTGTTATCATCATTATCCACATTATTATCAATATTGTTTTCTTTATTATAAGGACTTTTATCATTACAATCAATGTCATTATTATCCCTATAGTTATTATTTTCATCATTATTGTTATCATCATTATTATGATCTTTACCATAACTGTCATATGATCGTTACTATTATTATTATTATCCTCTTCCTCCTCCTCCTACTCCTCCTCCTCCTCCTCCTCCTCATCATCATCATCATCATCATCAACACTATTACCATCATCATAATTAATACCAATATTGATATCATTATCATTATGATCATCATTAAACTCATCATCATCATTATCATCACCATTTTTGCTAATTCATCATGACCATTACTACAAAATACAAAAGAAATTGATAGAAACGAGATATAAAAGAAGGAAAAGGAAAAGTTGAGGAAAAAATGCAAGGTAGAAAAACGGGAAAATGAAGAAGGGGGACGAATAGAGGAAAAGAAGATAAAAAGGGAAAGAAAATGGGAGAAAGGAAGAAAAAGAAAGAAATGAAGAGAGAGAGAAAGAGAAAGACAAAGAGAAAGTGATAGAGAAAGAGAAGGAATAAAGAGAAAGGGAGAGAAAGAGAGAAAGAACGAATTGAACGAAGAAAATGGGAATTCGACGAAGAAAACGGGAATTCAATGGAGAAAACGAGAATTCAACGAAGAAAACGGGAATTAAACAAAGAAAACGGAAAATGAACGAAAAAACGGATATTGAACGAAGAAAACGGGAATTCAACGAAGAAAACGAGAATTCAACGAAGAAAATGGGAATTCAACGAAGAAAACGGGAATTCGACAAAGAAAATGGGAATTCAACGAAGAAAACGGGAATTCAACAAAGAAAACGAGAATTCAACAAAGAAAACGGGAATTAAATGAAGAAAATGGGAATTCAATGAAGAAAACGGGAACTGAACAAAGACAACGGGAATTCAACGAAGAAAACGGGAATTCAACAAATAAAACGGGAATTCAACTAAGAAAACGGGAATCAAACGAAGAAAATGGGAATTCAATTAAGAAAACTTGAATCAAACGAAGAAAACGGGAATCGAACAAAGAAAACGGGATTGAACAAAGAAACGGGAATTAAACAAAGAAAATGGGAATTCAACGAAGAAAACGGGAATTAAACGAAGAAAATGGGAATTAAACGAAGAAAACGGGAATTAAACAAAGAAAATTGGAATTCAATGAAGAAAACGGGAATTGAACAAAGACAATGGGAATTCAGTAGAGAAAACGGGAATTCAACGAAGAAAACGGGAATTAAATGAAGAAAATGGGAATTCAATTAAGAAAACGGGAATTAAACGAAGAAAACGGGAATTTGAAAAGACGTCACTTCCGGTCCGAGAGATGAGACATGTTCCTTCTTCGCGTGAGTCATGTTGCGAACACGTCAGCCTCAGCCCCGCCCCCTCCCCCCCCCCCTATCCAGCCCACTCCTCATCTCTACTCCTTTTATGCTAATTTTGTCCTTTTTTTGTATCTTTAGTTAATCACTAGTTCTTATTTTTATTTATCTATTCATTTATTTATTCATTTTTTAGATGTTTTTTCTTTTGTCTCTTTTTTTCTCTTCTCTTTGGGTCTGTTTCATTTTCTTTTTTTTCTATCTATGTATCCTTTTTTCTTCTTTTTTTCCCCTCATTCCCTCTTTTCGTTTCGTTACTCTCCCCTATTCTTCTTTTTTTCCTTCCTCTCTTCCCTTTCTTCCGTTTAGTCACTCTCTCCAATTCTTCTTTTCCTTCCTCTCTTCCCCCCACCTTTTTTCCCTTAGGCTCTCTCTCTCTCTCCCTTCTTCTCCTTCGTACCCATCCCCTCCCCCCCCCTCCTTCCTCCAAGCCACCCACCCCCACCCCTCCTCCCCCCCTCTCTAACGTCAGCTTCTCATTTTTCCTCTCTTCCTCCTCTCCCTCTTCTTCCTTCTCCCCTCCTCCCTCCTCCTCCTCTTCTTCTCCAGTTCCCCTCCTGTTCCCCTCTTCACCCCCACCCCCCTCTGTCCTCCTCGCTATCCTAACCTCCCTCCCTCTTCCCCGTCTCCCCCTCCCTCTTTCCCGTCTCCCCCTCCCCCTCCCCCTACCCTTCTCCCGCTCCCTTCAATGACGTCATCAAAACAAAGAATTCAGACACGTTCATGGTCTGTGTGTACGTGCTTTTGTGGACGTACACGAGACGGGTTTTCTGGAATGGGGAGTGTATGTATGTGTGTGTGTGTGTGTGTGTGTGTGTGTGTGTGTGTGTGTGTGTGTGTGTGTGTGTGTGCAAATATGTAGTCTTTGAGTGTGTGTGTGTGTGTGTGCGTGTGTGTGTGTGTGTGTGTGTGTGCGTTTGTGTGTGTGTGTGTGTTTGCGAATATGTGGGCGTGTGGTATTTTATGCTATTTATGGCATCGTATGTATAAATAGGGAATTTATTATAATGAAAGGTCAAATGAATTTCCATTTAACATCAAGTCTAAATTTCAGGCGAGTAGAAAAAGTATCTTTGGTTAATTTTTAAAATATATATTTCAAATGAATTGCAGTCGTATTTGAATTGAAAAAAAAACGTGTAAACCTTTGTATCATTGTTATGGAACACATTTTAGCTTTAAATAATTCATTTGTCGCTATACCATCCTATTGCGCAATGAATTCTCTCAAAAATGGATATAAAGGGAGTAAAATAGACCATATATAAAACCAAATGCCTTTTCACACAAAAAAACAAATTTGTCTCGCGGGATAAATCGGTTACGCGTCCCTCCCCGATTGGTATTCCTCCGCCAACGCGTAGATGTCGCACCTCGCTATAATTTTAAAAGATGACACATATTTGATAATATTCTGACGTTTTTTCTTTTTCTTTTTTTTATTTTTTATTCTCGATCTCTCTCTATTCCCTGTTCGCATTTTACAAACAGTAGTGAATTATATAAACGTCAGACAGGGCGATTGTAAACCCGTTTGTTTACGACAGAAAACAATGGCGCAGCGATCGTCCTTTCGATTACAGTGTATTGAAAATTAGATTTACTTGTATATAGTCGACTCGCGATTAATATTTATCGTAGATCTAGTCAATAAATATATATTCAATACCACATGTAAAAGAGAGTTCAAATTCGCCATGATGCATCGCCGGAGGGGAGTATAAATGATTGGGTTCAAGAAAATCCAGTCTGAAATCCCTTTGCGTTTAGAATTGAATCCCATTTATTTTAATCTGATTCATCTCATTCCTTCTTAGATAAGGTTTAGAAGAGTAAAAGCTAAGCCTCTATTCATATGATTATTTGCACATTAAATCATTGTTTAATGACATAGTATAAAATGAATGAATCCACTCAACTACAATAGTTAATAATACTTCTCGAGTTGTAATTGAAGACAGTGTATTTAAATTGACCATTGTGTGATAATAGTTACTATATCACCCAGCTGTCATCACTATTACAAACGTGATTATATTAATTACCATTATCATTATTTTCCTTGTACCTCATTTATTATTACGACCTCTTATTACGCTATTTATTTCATCTTCAACACCATCATTATCCTTCTTATGGTTATTCCTTATTAATATCATATTCATTATCACTAGCATTATTATCACCATTACTTTAAACATTTTAAACACTTTAAACACTTTATTATGTCTGTCTTTATGGGCAAGAAAGTAATGAGTGTTAGAGAACATTTTGATACAAACAAAGAGAGAAAGATAACAATACAGATAAATTTAAAAAATGAAATAGAAAACTAACGTTTGGAAATAATGAGTAATTAAGAGCTTAAAGTGGAAATGAAAAATAAAATCAATAAATAATAGTCCACTAAATCAATGAAACAGCATAAAACACATCAATAAAACAGCTTAATTAATATGATAAGATAAATATTGCATTCAATTATTATGACGAATATAATGATAACTGTAAAAGTTGTAAATACTGTACAATATGAATACAAATCATAAAAAAACAGAGTATAAATGATAGTAAATAAAATAATAACAAAACAAACATGATAGTAACAATATTAATCATTAAACAGTTATAATCTTAATAATGAAAAATACATTAACAATTATAAACATCATATTTGTATGGTAACAATAATATAATACAAATATTTAATAACAAATAAGAGTAATTATCACAAACGTAATGATACCAACAAATTATATAGAAATAATGATATAATAAAAATAATATAACATAGTTTATCATCATCACTATCATAGTCATTATCACTATTAGTATCATTGTTAGGACTATTAACCTTATTGTCATTGCTGTTGTTATCATTATCAATAAAAGAAGTAACCCCAAAAATAAATAAATAAGTAAATAAATGAATGATAAATAAGTAAATAAATAAATAGATAAATAAATAGATGAATAAATAAATAAATAAATAAATAAATAAGTGAATAAATAAATAGATAGACAAATAAAT
>NW_027213925.1:20000-30000 GCF_042767895.1 Penaeus vannamei | reverse complement strand
AATAATAATAACAATAACAATAATAATAATAATAATAATAACAATAATAACAATAATAACGACAATGGCAAAAATAATAATCATAATGGTGATGATAATGATAATAAAGCAAATAAAGTAAATATTCACCGCCAAAGACTTTCCAAAACAAGGTTTCAAGAAGAGAAACGATCTAAACAACAAAACAACAAAACAAAAAACTAAACAACAAAAGTTAGTCACAGATACAAATGAAGAAATCTGAGAAGGTGAACCAAGGACTCTGCAATTTTTTTTTTTTTTTTTTTTTTTTTTTACGTATGCATACAGTCATTCACCAACTTTCCCGCTTACTCATTATATTCACTCGCTCACTCATTCCCTCACGCGTCCATTCGCTCATTCATTCAATTTGCATAATTATTCATTTGCTATTTCATTCACTTGATTGTTCATCTATTTACATTCTCTCTCTTTTACTGAGTGGCCGACTCATCCATTCATTTACTCACTCACTGGTATATTTACTTACATATGAATTCGTTTACTCACTCAGTTACCCATTCACTCATTCATTTTTCTTTCTCACCTACTTATTATCTTTGCTTATTCACTTACCAATGCATTTACTCATTCATATTCTACGATTCACTCACTCATTCATCTGGTCACTCACTCTGAAAGGCATTCATTCATTCCCTCCCTTTCACATTTACTCACTATTTAATTCATTCATCCTCACATCCGTCACTTCATTCACTCAGTCGCCTTTTCACTCATATGTGAATTCTCTCTATTACTCACTCACTCACTCATTCACCCATTTTCTCATTAACTCATCTATTAAGTCGCCTTCCTCATCCACTCCCTCATTTACGCACCTGCTTATCCATGCACGCATCCATTCATGCACTCATTCATGCACTCACTTACTCATCCATGTACTTATTTACTCATTCATGCACTCACTTACTCACCCATGTACTAATTTACTCATTCATGTAATAATTTACTCATCCATGTACTTATTTACTCATTCATGCACTCACTTACTCACCCATGTACTAATTTACTCATTCATGTAATAATTTACTCATTCATGTATTAATTTACTCATTCATGCACTCACTTACTCATCCACGTTCTCACTTACTCATGCACTCATCCACGTTCTCACTTACTCACTTACTCATCCAAGTTCTCACTTACTCATGCACTCATTCCCTCATGCACCCACGCCTAATAACGACCCCAGATTCGACTCAACGACCTACAAAAGACCTTGGAAAGAACTGGGAAAAAAAATGCGGGGAGGTTACAGGACAGTTCCCCCCCTCCCCCCCCTCTTCCCCTCACCCTCTCCCCTCTCCCCCTCTCCCCCCCAAGAACAGGTGTGGAGGGCAGGCTGGAGGCGTCACCGCTTGGCATCGGGTATCATGTCAGACCTGCATTGCCTGTGTGTCATGCACTCCCAGGCTGGGCAGACACACCTGGGTAGGCCTAATTAACTTCCGTGTGAAAAGAGAGACAGGTGAGGAACATGACACGGGATGGGGGGGTGGGGGTTGGGGGGGGGGGGGGGGTTGAGTGGATGGGGAGGAGAGGGTAGGTAGGGAGAGAGGGAGATTAGGGGAGAGGGGAGAGAGGAGGGAAAGGAAATCAGGGGAAGCAAGTAAACAGGGGAGACAGAGGAGAGAGAGAGAGAGAGAAGAGAGAGAGAGAGAGAGAGAAAGAGAGAGAGAGAGAGAGAGAGAGAGAGAGAGAGAGAGAGAGAGAGAGAGAGAGAGAGAGAGAGAGAGAGAGAGAGAGAGAGAGAGAGAGAGAGAGGGAAAGAGAAAGAGAAAGAGAGAGAAAGAGAGAGAGAGAGAGAGAGAGAGAGAGAGAGAGAGAGAGAGAGAGAGAGAGAGAGAGAGAGAGAGAGAGAGAGAGAGAGAGAGAGAGAGAGAGAGAGACCATCACGCTTAAAGAAAAAGGTGAAGAAGAAGAAGAAAAAGAAGAAAAGAAAGAAAGAGAGAGAAAACAATATTAATGAATGATACTAACCGAACAGTAGTAAATCAATCGGAAATCAAAAACCTAAAAAAAAAGAAAATAAACCATAAAAAACAAAAAAGAAACAGGAAAAGAAATGTTAATTAATCAGTCCCTAACAGGCTAATTGGCAGTCGATCCCCAGGTAAGTAATGAATGACATTTTATCTTCCTCTTTAATCAGTTTCACTTTCCATTAATATTATTGACTTAATTACCTTAGCATATAAAACAAAACAAAGCCAAAAAAGGCCAAAAAAAGGGGGGGGGGGAGAAAAAACAACAACATATAATACCGACGGAGAAAATCAAACACTAGGATTGTTTATTTCCCGAAGGTTGTGTGGAAAGCATGATAAAACTAACATAATAATTATGCTTAGTCAGTCGCGAGCTCTTTAGGAATAATTATGTTAAATAGATGGATATCTTTCAGTGAAAATGTTGTGAATACTAAAGGATAAAACGAATGAATAAATAAATATATGAATAAATAGATAAAGGATAAAATAAATAGAAATTCCGATTATAATCCAACCCAGATTTAGCGCAAATATATCTACTTTTATCTACATTTGTGATAAAAAAGCGAGAATATTTTCACATCCAACTTGGAGGAGGAAATCGCACGCACAAACACGCAAATAAAGAAACAAAAACACTAATAAATAGACTAATACACATAGATAGATAGATAAATCAATTATGATAATCAATTGATACAAATGGTGATAGATAGATAAATGATAATAAGTAATTGATACAAATGGTAAATGAATGATAATAAACTGCATAAAAATAGACAAACAAAAAAAAATCCAAATTTCTAACAGAATAACACATCCAACTTTATCCTGCAATATGTCGCGCATTTGCAACTTTGTGCAGCTTTTAAAAGAGTCACGTGACCTTGTTGGCGAAGGAGCACAATTAAGCCAACGCCGCAGGCTGTGACAGTTACATATGGTGTCGTGACGTTCTTGTTGCAGAGCAGTTGCACCGGGGTTCGGTATGGTGTTGCATTAAGGGGGATTGTTCTTTTCATTATTATCATCATTATCGTTCATAGAAGGGTTGGGTTTAGTTATCATATTATCTCCATTGCCGTATCACCATTATCTTTGTTATTATTACTATTATTATTATCGTTGTTGTTGTAGTTGTTGTTATCATTATCATTTTAATCATCATTATTATTTTTATCATCATTATCATTATTATTATTATCATTATCATTATTTTTATTGTTATTATTACTATTATCATTATAACTATACTTATCATTATCACTATTATAATCATTGCTATCACATTACTAGTAGTAGTAGATTCATTACTTTTACTATTATCATTACAATTATCATCATTATCATAATAATACTTATCATTATCATAGCTAAAAAATAACCAGTTCTTCTCCCATCAACCAGCCAAGCTTCCGACCTGCTTCCCTTGTTAATTACTAACTCAACCGCTATTCACCTGTGGGCGTGTCGAGTGCAACCCAATTGCAATATTGATTACACTTGGGATTGGACTTGACTGCACCTGAGGATTTACCTTGATTGAAACGAAATGCATCAATCAACGTAAATATTACCTGTCTATTATATCAATCAACGTAAATACTTTCTGTCTATTAATTTTATCTGAATGATGTTAAATTTGCAAGAATGTGTATCATTATTTTCCACCTCTGTTTATACTGGTAAATGTGTGTATGGATGAATTTACAATGTGTATAGTATACACACACATACGCACACACACACACACATACACACACACACACACACACATACACACACACACACATTATATACACACTATACACACGCATATTCATACACAACATACATGCATAGTTAGCAGAACCATGTATGCATACACAGAGGCAGCATACCTACACGATCCTCTTACTTACACGCAGCCAAGAAAAGCAACTTGAACGCGGGAGATGTCACGTGACCTATACTTCAAGTTTTGATAAATAATTCTTGATGTTCAAGTCGACCCGCGAGGCTGTCGGCGCGGGGGAGGGAGGGAAGGGGGAGGGGAGGAGGAGGGAGAAAGAGAAGAAGAGAAAGGGGGAGATAGGAGAAGGAGGGGAGGAGGAGGAGGAGGAGGAGGAGGAGGGAGGAGGAGGAGGAGGAGGAGGAGGAGGAGGAGGGAGGGAGGAGGAGGAGGGAGGAGGAGGGAAAAGGAGGGAGGAGGAGAAAGAGAGGTGGAGATAGGAGAGGGGAAGAAGGAAGAGGAGGAGGGAGAGAGGAGGAATAGAAGGGGGAGGGAGATGGGAGAAGGAGGAGGAGGAGACTGGAGAGGAAAAGAAGGAAGAAAAGGAGAAGGAGGAGAAGAGGGAAGGAAGAGGAGGAGGAGGAGGAGGATTAAGAGGAGATGGGAAAGGGAAAAGGTATTAAGAGGAAGAGGAAGATAAGGAATTATAAGGAATTAGGGAGAAAGAGGGGGAGGAGAGAGGGAAAAAGGAGAAGGAGGAGGGAGGAGAAGGAAATGGAGAGAGGGAGGAGGAGGAAGAAGAGAAGGAGGAGGAAGAGGAAGAGGAGGGAGAGGTTTAGAAGGTGGGGGAGGAGGAGAAGGAGGAGAGGTAAGGGTAAAGGACAAAGAGGGGTAAGGAAAGAGAAGGAGGAAGAGGAGAAGGGGGTGAGGAATAGGAAGAAGAGAATGAGGAGATGGGAGGGGAAGAAGGAAAAGGAGGAGGAGGAGGTAGGAGAAAGGAGGGGAAGACAAATCAAAGAAGAGGAAAGGAGACAAAAGAAGGGGAGATAGAGAGAGGAAAGGGAAGGAGGAACCAGGAAGAGGGCACGAAGGGGGCAAATGATCGGTGTTTTCGGGGCAATAAAAGGACCGGGAGCCTTTTGGGGTCAGAGGTCGCCGTCCCGAACCGTCCCTCGCTTCCCGCCCGCACGCCCGTGTGTGGGCGAGGGCGCTCCCGTGTGCGCGTGGACGTGTGTGCGTACGTGTTGGCATGTGTGTTTTTTTTTTTTTTTTTTGCGTGTACGTGAGTGTGTGTGTGTGTGTGTGCGTGTGCGTGTGCGTGTGCGTGTGTGTGTGTGTGCATGTGCGTGTGCGTGTGTGTCTGATATAATACAACCACAAATACGTACATGCTTGTACACACGTAACAGAAAGATACTTAATAAACTTAGAAACACAAATGTACATAGTAGGCGAAACAGACAGACAGACAGACAGATAAATAGTCAGATAGATAGATATTAATTTATACCATTTAACCAACATAAAAAAAACATTTCTCTGAGCTTACTTAACTTTTCTCTGGAGTTTCGATATAATATGATGTTATTTATGATATTTAAGAAAAAAACAGTTATTTTTTACACGATGTTTTGTTGAAATGAATAATCAGGCAAGAGATAATAATGAAATAATAAGATGAATTAAACGAAATCATGAATGAGGAGAGAAAATAAAGCAAGATGTAAATCAATATAATGAATCGAACCTAAATACAACGAAGGAAAATAAACGTTATGGAATTAAATCAATTAATATTCTGTTTCTCATTTTTCCGGTTTTTGTGGTTCCTTTTGGCTGAAGTTATCTCTGCTTTTTCCTATTTCCCTTATTCTTTATTCCTTATTCCCTTATTCCTTATTATTATTATTATTTTCCTATTCCCTTATTCCTTATTCCTATCTCCCTTATTCTTATTCTTATCTTCTATTCCTTCTATCTTAATCCCCTTCTTCCTCTCTTATTCTTCTCTTTTTCCTTTTTTAAAAAATCTTTTCCATACTCTCTCTTCTCTTTTTCCCCAATTTATCTCCACCTTCTCCATTTCTTGCTTCCTTCCTTCCCTGCTTTCTCTCCTAATCTCCCGCACCCATTTTCATCTTCCTCCCTCCCCCCCCTTTCTCGCTTTCTCTCCTTCCTTATATACGGTCCGTGATCGTTTAACTTCTGGCGTAATAACTTCCTTTCCTGATGCATTTCTTCTGCTTTCTCTCGCTCTTTCCCTCTGCGTCTGCTATTGTTGTTTGTCTGTCTATTCTCTCTTTCTCTCTATCCCTCTTGTTCTCTCTTTTTTCTTTCTATTTCTATCTCCATTGTTCTTTTTTTTTCTTTCTCTCTCTCCATTGATCTCTCTTTTTCTTTCTCTATTTCCATTGTTCTCTCCTTTTCTTTCTCTCTCTATCTCTCTTTTTCTCTATTCTATTTATCTCCTCTTTCTAGCTATCTACTCCTTTCTCGCCCTGTCCTTCTCTACCTTCTTCTTTATCGCCCTTTCCCCCTTCTCTCTCTCCCTCTTCGGTTTTTTATATTTCTTCGCTTCCTCTCCCTTCGCCCTTTCCGTTGACTGAGGTAGCTACTACGAGCGGAAGGTCAATGATCGTTGCCGCCCTCAATGCAGGTTCTCTCTCTCTCTCTCTCTTTCTCTTTTTCTCGCTCTCTCTCTTATTCTTTTTCACGCTCTCCCTCTCTTTCTCTTTTTTTCTCTCTCTCTCTCTCTTTCTCTTTTTCTCGCTCTCTCTCTCTCTTTCTTTCTCTTTTTCTCGCTCTTTCTTTCTTTTTCTCGCTCTCTCTCTCGTTCTTTCTCTTTTTCTCGCTCTCTCTCTCTTTCTTTCTCTTTTTCTAGCTCTTTCTTTCTTTTTCCCGCTCTCTCTCTCTCTTTCTCTTTTTCTCGCTCTCTCTCTCTCTTTTCTCTTCTTTCATTCTCTCTCCATCTGTGTTATTATCCGTCTGCTTGTCCCTCTCACTCACTCACTATTCTCTCCATCTCTCTCTCTCTCTCTCTCTCTCTTTCTTACTTTCTCTCTCTCTCTCTCTATTTCGCTCTCTCTCTCTCTCTCTCTCTCTCTCTCTCTCTCTCTCTCCCTCTTCTCTCTCTCTCTCTCTCTCTCTCTCTCTCTCTCTCTCTCTCTCTCCCTTTCTCTCTCTCTCTCTCTCTCTCTCTCTCTCTCCTCTCCATCTCTCCCTTTCTCTCCCTCCCTCCCTCTCTCTCTATCTCTCTAAAAGCAAACCGACAAAGAGAAAGCAACCATCAGCATCAACAATAACAACAGCACGACCATTTCCGACATACAAAAGCATCGTTAACATCAGCAACTACAACCTCACCCAAAGTACCGCCGCCAACAACAACAATAATACAAGAACATCGATGTATAAATCACCGACGAACAACAGCGCAACAACGACAGGTTTATGTGACCAACAAATACATTAAAAAAAAAGACTAACACGAAAAACAAAACAAAACAAAAATAATAATAAACAAAAAAAACAAAAACAAATCAACAACAAAAACACGTCACCCTTAACAAAAGTAACAGCCTAAAAAAACATCACTAACATAAACACTATAAAATCACCAATATAAACACTATAAAATCACCAACAAAAACAACATAAAAAAACACCAAAAAAAACAAAGACAACGTCAAAGACACCGACACTAACAAGAGTAACTGCCTAAAAAAATCACCAACACAAACAACATTATAAAAACACCGCCAAAAAACAAAAGAAATCACCAATAAAACCCCAAAACCAAAGACAACGCCAAAGCACCGCCAAAAACCAAAGTCGGCGCCAAAATACCGCCCAAACCCAAAGACAACGACAAAAACACCGCCAAAAACCAAAGACAACCCCACTAAAACCCCAAACCCAAAGTCGGCGCCCACCCCAGAAGCGGCGGCAGCGGGGCGCGAGGGCCGGGCGCTTCCCACAATCACGAAGGAGACGAAGAAAGTCAAAAAACAAAAGCCAAACAACAAACACGAATCAAACACATAAATAAACGCCATATCCTGATAAGCAAACCTAAGCAAACAACATTCACGCCTTCAAAGAAGCAAACAATCTCAGAATAAATTAAAATCACAATTCACTAAACAGCCTAAGAATAAACAAACAATAAACATCCCAGCAAAACAACAGACAGATTCAGAATAAACGCGAGAGATTGCATTATGACAAACAACCGCAGGATAAGCAAACAACACATCACATAATCAAATAACGTCAAAGTAATCAAAACTATACTCACAACAGCAAACATTCTAACAACTTCCACATAAACAAACATCGCATCACAACAGACAACTTCGGAATTAATGAAAATCACAACATAATACACAAACTCAGAAAAACTAAACAACAACAAACAGCCTAACAACTCTAGAACAAACAAACAGCACACAAACAACCTTAAACTAAACAAGCAACAGCAAACAATCAAAGAACCTCAGAACAAACAAGCAATCAACCTAAAAACTAAACAAACAACAACAAACAATCAAAGAACCACAGAACAAACAAACAAATCCTTAAACAAAATGGGACTAAGCCATTGGTTCCCAGGGAGGGCGGAACCATACCCCAGGGGGCACGGGGAAGGTCGTGGGGGGGGGCAGAGAGGGGGGAGAGGGGGGGCGACAGGATACCATTAGCAGCAGATAATGAATAACCTTTTGTTTTCACTAACTCGAAATTATGTCAGAAATATTAACAGATATCTTTATGTTTAAATCTTGTTTACAATTTGAAGCGAAATCAGTGTGTATGAGGGGGGGATGGAGGGTGGGGGGGGGGCTAGGAAACCACCTGGGTGCCAAGGGGGCGTCAGCCTGGGAAAGTCTGGGGACCACTGGAGTCTAAACAAACAACAAACAACCAAACAACCTCAAAATAGAGAAGCGAACACCCTTAAACTAAGCAAACAACACTCATAACACCAACAAAATCCAAACTAAAGACACAAACAACCATAGACTAAGCAAACAACACTCGCAGCTAAAAACAACAACAATAACAACAACAACAACAAGCAAACCACCTTAAAACAGAGAAACGACCGTCGCCACAACCCACGCCCACTCGTGTTTCTTCCCAGGAGATGCGCGTCTGGGCGTTGAGAGTGACCAGAGTGTTTGGCTGTGGGGGGGGGGGGGTTCCTCTCTAATTCAATTTCTTGTTCGTTTCTCCCTTTCTTTGCCGGCCTCCTTGTCTGGTTTCTGGTGGTTTTGGTTGTTTGTTTCACTTCGTCTGCTTCACTGGTATGTTTGTCTCTTGTTCTGTGTATTTGCTTTTTCCGTCTTTCTTTCCTCTCTCTGTCTCTGTCTCTGTCTCTGTCTCTGTCTCTGTCTCTGTCTCTGTCTCTCTCTCTCTCTCTCTCTCTCTCTCTCTCTCTCTCTCTCTCTCTCTCTCTTTTCATTTTGTCTTTAAATTCACCGATCACAATACAACCCATTTAGTCAAGAAAGAGCTAACCTGTGATTTTAACCGACAAAAACAAAACATTTACGACTCAATGAGCGTCAAAAAGAAAAGAAAAGGAAAAAAACAAGAAAAAAAAAGAAACTACCGGAAATCTGTGACGTTGTGGAAAGACTGGAAAAAAGTAAAAAAAAAAAAAAAAAAAAAAAAAAAGAAAAGAAATGGCACGTATCCCCTGGGTCATTAGAGCGGTTACACTCCGACTCATGGCGGGAGTTTCGCGCGCTCCGCCCACGCTGTTCTTCGGACAATTCTGAAAGCAAATAAAACAGTGCTCGTATTTTTCTTCTTTTGTCTTTTAGCATTTTAGCTGAATTTTCTTTCTTCTTTTTTTATATAATTTTCTTTCCGTGATTTCTCACTGCTATCCTTTCTCTCTCTTTTCTTATTCTCTTTTACTCATTTTCCGTCATTTTTGCCGATTTCATTCTCCCCCTCTTCATTACTTCCTCCCTCATTATTTCCTTTCCATCAATCCCTCTCCCCTTTCGAGAAATTCTCAACCAACCCCTCTCCTATTCTCACAACCTCCTCTTCACTCTGCAGAGAAAGAGAAGAATAAGATGAACACGGAATAAAGGCGGAAGAGCGAGAGGAGACGCGAGACCACGTGGCCGAGGCGAACTATCAACCGCAAAGCAATAATTCTGTGTAAATGAATCCTTTTTGTAGGTCGCAAGAACAGTTTTCACTTTGTATGCAGTGTCACTCAGCTGCGAAAAAAAAGAAA
>NW_027213925.1:5000-17500 GCF_042767895.1 Penaeus vannamei | reverse complement strand
AGAGAGAGGAGAGAGAGAGAGAGAGAGAGAGAGAGAGAGAGAGCGAGAGAGAAGAGAGAGAGAGAGAGAGAGAGAGAGAGAAGGCGAGCGAGGGAGAGAGAGAGAGAGCGAGAGAGAGAGAGAGAGAGAGAGAGAGAGAGAGAGCGAGAGAGAGAGAGAGAGAGAGAGAGAGAGTCAGATAGAGAGAGAGAGACAGAGAGAGAGAGAGACAGAGAGGGAGAGAGAGAGAGCGAAGGCGAGAGAGAGAGAGAGAGAAGGCTGGGTGTCTTCACTTCCCCGGTCTTCTGGGCTTCATCTGGGTGTCTTTTGGTATTGTTAAGCGTGCGGCTTTTGCGTGTCTGAATGCGTGTGTGTGTGTGCGTGTGTGTGTGTGTGTGTGTGTGCGTGTGTGTGTGTGTGTGTGTGTGTGTGTGTGTGTGTGTGTGTGTGTGTGTGTGTGTGTGTGTGTGTGTGTGTGTGTGTGTGTGTGTGTGTGTGTGTGTGTGCGTATGTGTGTGTGTGTGTATGTTTGTTTGTGTGTGTGTGTGTGTGCTTAGCGTGTGTGTGTTTACGTGTGTGTACGCGCGTGTGTATATGTATGTGAGTATGTATCTGATTGTCCAAAGGCAACGCGAGGACTCCAAAGGCAACAAAAAAGAATGCTTTCGAAACCCAAGGACTCCGACCCCGACGACCAACCCTTCGGATAACTCAGGCAAGCATAACAACACCCGCGAACATTCGGCATTTTCCTAAATACCATTAAAAGTCTAGGCGGCCTTGAGGGCTGACTCCGACAGAGGCTGACTGTGCTGACTCTGCGGGGCGCTTTCGCTCGCGTGTGCCGGTGTGCGAGATCAGTTGCAGAGACTTGCGTGCATGGGGAATGTATGGGAGAATTGCGGACTGTATTCTCCTGTCTTAACTCTATATGTCTGACTGGTTTCCTCTCTTGCTCTCTCTCTCTCTCTCTGTCTGTCTGTCTGTCTGTCTGTCTGTCTGTCTCTCTTGCTCTCTCTCTCTCTCTCTTATTACTTTCTATACCTACCACCGTCTCTTCTTCCCAGCTCTAACTCTCCCTCTCCTTTTCTCTTTCCCTCTCCCTCTCCTTTTCTCTTTCCCTCTCCCTCTCCCTCTTTCTATTTCTCTCTCTCTCTCTCTCTCTCTCTCTCTATTACTCTCTCCCTCTCCCTCTCCTCCTCTCCCTCTCTCTAAATTCCCACGGTTATCACCAGGCCTTGTTTGAACGCTAACGACAACATGATCGCAAGCTTAACGATCTTCTGGCTCGCCAATTTGCATACAGAGTGTTCACGGAATACGAGCATCCGGGAACTTGCAGTGAGCAGCGGATGAGAGAGAGATATGGGGAGAGGGAGGGGGTAGGGAAGGAGAGAGGGTGGGGGGGAGGAAGGAAGGGAGAGAGGGTGGGAGGATGGAAAGGAGGGAGGGAGGGAGGGAGTGGAGGGAGGGTGGGAGGTAGGAGAGGAGGGAGGATGGATGGAAAGAGGAGGGAAGGAGGAGGAGGGTGGAGAGAATAGAGGGAAGTAGGGTGGGTAGAGATAAGGATTTATAAATAAAGAAATGGAGGCAAAGCAAAGAGATCATAAATGAGAAAGAGAGAAAGAGAGAGGGATAGTGAGACAGATAGACAGATAGATAGATAGAGAGGGGGAGAGGGAAACTTTCCCTACAGTTGACATTGGTTCGTTTCGGTAGGCCTAATGGGTCTATAAAATGATTCATGGTAATGGTGATTGTAATGATAAAGTGATCATGACAACGTTGAAGATTATATTAAAACATGATTATAACTGTCATAGAAATAATGCTAGTAAGCTAGAATGACCATCTAGATTCGAATACTAATGATGAATCCATCCTTCGATACTGAAAAAGCTGCTAAAAAAATCCGCAAGAGAGATAAATCCTCTACAAAGCATGAACTTCACAAACATCAATGAGGACTTGGACTTCACAAACATCAATGAGGCCGAGAATCTCATCAGCGATTCGCAGGTCACCGGGCACCTGGAACGACGACAGGTATTGGGGGAATCGGGGTCCCAGTGCACGGCAAAGGAAGGCGCCAGAACAGAGAGAACGACTTTCGGAGGTGAGGACCTGAAACGAGGGACCCGAAAGAAGGACCTGGAAGACAGGCCTGGAAGGACGACCTTGGAGAGTGACCTGGAAAGAGCACGACTTTCGGAGGTAAGGACCTGAAATGAGGGACCTGAAAGAAGGACCTGGAAGGACGAGCTTGGAGAGTGACCTGCAAAGAGAACCCGGCAGAAGGGCCAGAGGAGGAGCCCGCAGCCAACCCGCCACCAGGAACGCCGACTCGAGGCGTGTGACTGTACCTTTGGTGAGGATGAAGTCGGCCGCCTTGCTCCTCCAGTTCCTGGGGAGCGTGTAGAACTTCCTCTTGTGCTGCTTCTTCTTCCTTCCTGCCGCCTCGCCTTCGTCCTCGCCTCCTTCCTTCCGCTCGAGGCTGATGGCGGGGCCCAGCGTGGCCGTCTTCTCGGGCGGGAGGCGGGTCACGCACTCGGCGGAGGACGAGGCCACCTCCAGCGTGTCCACGGAGATCTCCTCGATGATGGCGCCTTCGAGGGCCGAGGGCGAGCTCGAGGGCGCGGGCTGGGGCGGAGAGCGGGGGTGGGACGGGGGCGACGAGGGGGAGGAGGACGGGGAGGGGAAGGCGGACGAGGAGGACGCCGTGGAGGACGTGGAGGAGTGGGCGTGGCGAGAGGAGGGCGGGGCGGGCGGAGAGGGAGAGGGGAGGAAGGCGCTCCTCTTGATCACGTCGGAGACCTGGCGCAGGGTGACCACGTGCTTCTCGGAGGGCGGCTGGGCCTCGACCTCCACGCTCAGGTCCTCGACCCTGATCGTCGGGACGGGCGACGAGGAGGAGGTGGTCGCGACGGCGGCCGCGCTCTCGGGGGCCTTGGAGGTCGAGGGCTTGAGGTTGTCCTTGTCATCCTTGCGGGGACTCTGGAGGAGCTGCTCGTCCGTGGGCTGGGGCTCGAGGCGCTCGCCCTCGTGCTGGGTCCACAACAGCACCATCTTGGTCGGTCAAGTAGGACTCGGCGAGGAACCCCAATTACACGAATAAAGCCTCACTCACGAATGTATATCGATTCGCCTTCGATTTCTCTTCTTTTATTGCACCGAAATCTTTTATTTTCCTTCAATTACATGTATTTTTTTTCACGGCAAAATGAGCAACAAGTATCGCACAATCCAGTCACTTGGTACGCACATGTATGTATGTAAAGACTTCACAAAGCACAATATCACTCACAGAAAACGCACACAAGAACAAATTTGAAACTGTCGAGAGAGAAAGAGCATCAGACCCTCTTCTCTGAGGCGTCACTCTCTCTCTCTTTATCTCTCTCTCTCTCTCTCTCTCGTTCTCTCTCTCTCTCTTCTACTTCTCCTTTATTCTTCTTTCCTCTTGATGCTCTTATGCTGGCCAAGGGCTTAAGAGGAACGCGAGATGGAGACCTGACTCACACCGGACTCGCCATGAGGTGTCTCGCTAGCTGTTGAGGGGGAGGGAGGGAGAGGGAAGGGAGGGGAGGAGGACAGATAGAAGGGAGAGAGAAGGATGGAAGAGAGAAGGATACATAGAAGGGAGAGGGAAGGGAGGAGAGGAGGATAAATAGAAGGGAGGGAGAAGGATGGAAGAGAGAAGGATAAATAGAAGGGAGAGGGAAGGGAGGGGAGGAGGACAAAGAGAAGGGAGGGAGAAGGGAGGGGAGGAGGACAGATAGAAGGGAGAGAGAAGGATGGAAGAGAGAAGGATAAATAGAAGGGAGGGAGAAGGATGGAAGAGAGAAGGATAAATAGAAGGGAGAGAGATGGATGGAAGATAGAAGGACAAATAGAAAGGAGAGAGAAGGATGGAGGAAAATATGATGAATAGATGGGAGAAAGAGGTGATGGGAGGAGAGAAGGATAAATAGATGGGAGAGAAGGAAGGAGTAGAAAAGGATGAATGAATGGGGCATAGGATGGAGGAGAGATGGATAAATATGTGGGTGAAAAAAGGATGGAGGAGAGAGGGATAAGTAAATGTGTAAAAGAGAGGAGAGAAGAAGAGGAGGAGGGAAAAAAAAAGAAAAAAAAAAGTAAACGAAGAGTGTGAAAGGAAGAATGGAAATATAAAAAAAGGAATAAAGAAAAGATAAAAAAAAAGCGGGAGGATAAAGGAAAGTAAAAAGAAAAGGGAGAGAAAAAAGAAACAAAAAAACAAATGAATTGTTATGAACATTACACACTTTCAGTATAACACAGATTACGCAACACACACACAAGCCCCTCTATGAACCTGTCAATCCCGACTGTCATTACCATCATGACAGGAGACACGCTTGACAGCTCTCTATTGGGATGCAAAAATTGTGCTGTTTCTTCCTTTCTGTGGATGTGTAAGTGTACACATGCATCAGTGTCTAGGTAAGTGTACTGTGTTGGGTTTTGTGTGCTGAGTGGATGTCACTTTGTGTGTGTGTGTGCGTGTGTGTGTGTGTGTGTGTGTGTTGATGTGTGTGTGTGTGTGTGTGTGTGTGTGTGTGTGTGTGTGTGTGTGTGTGTGTGTGTGTGTGTGTGTTTATATATGTGTGTGCTATATGTATGTGTGTGTGTGTGTGTGTGTGTGTGTGTGTGTGTGTGTGTGTGTGTTTATGTGTGTGTGTTTATGTGTGTGTGTTTATGTGTGTGTGTTTATGTGTGTGTGTGTGTGTGTGTGTGTGTGTGTGTGTTTAAATATGTAGATAAGGACAAACGGCTCAAATGAATGAATGAACTTAGAATTAAGCAAAGTTAAACAGGAAATTAGTCCGTTACTTTGGAAAAAGAAGTGAATTATATAAGTTAAAGGGTATAGGCAACAACAACAATAAATAGATAATTGCATGCAACATAGTAAAACATATAACGCTCTCTCTCTCTCTCTCTCTCTCTCTCTTTCTCTCTCTCTCTCTCTCTCTCTCTCTCTCTCTCTCTCTCTCTCTCTCTCTCTCTCTCTCTCTCTCTCTCTCTCTCTCTCTCTCTCTCTCTCTCTCTTTTTATCGTTCATCCAAATCTAATAACAAGTATTATAAACCATAAGAAAACATCAAGCAAACAAACACACACACAAAACTCAAACAAAAGACATACACCAATAAAAAAAATCCAGGACCACTAACAACAAACAAACAAACAAAAAACAGCTAACGACAAACCAAATAAAAAAAAATACAGCCACAAAACAAACAAAACAAACAAACAAACATTCCTTTCCCGGCGCAAGAAGACACTTTCCATCTCACGAGAAAAGACAAGACAGACAGACACGCGTTCCGAGAGCCACCGCCTGGAACGTGGCACCCAGACACCGGCCCAAAGACACGCCGGAGAAACTTGAAATTTTGTTTTCACTTTTCGAGAGAAAAAAAAAAAAATCTTTATTATTTTTTTTTAATCGTTTTCAGGGTTTTCCTTCACATTTTTCAACTTTCATTTTCTGCTTTGCTATTTTTTTTTCTTCATGTATTACTTTTCTATTTTCTTTGTCTCCTCTCTTTCTCCTTTATCTCTCATATCCAGTGAATGGGAAGCACAGACGTGGCACTATCGAAGTACGGTATCCTGATGGGGGGGGGGGGTATAGGAGCAGGGGAGGAGGGAAGGGGAAAAGAAGGGTAGAGGGAAGGACGGGAGGGAGGGAGGGGAGGGGGAGAGGAAAGGGAAGGAGAGAGGGAAGGGAAGGGGAGAGGGAAGGGAAGGGGAGAGGAGAGGGGTGGGAGGGACTGAGGGGAAGGGAAGGGGGGAGGGAGGGAGGGGAGGGGAGAAGGAAAGGGAAGGGGGGAGGAGGGAGGGAGGGGAGGGGAGAAGGAAAGGGAAGGGGGGAGGGAAGGGAAGGAGAGAGGGAAGGGAGGTAGGGAGAGGAGAGGGAAGGGAGGTGGGTGGGAGAGAGAGAGAGAGAGAATTAAAGTAGTTTGGGGAAAGGGTAGCAAAGTGGGTGGAGGAGAGGGAGGGTATGGGGAAGGGGGTGGGGGTAAGGGCGAGGGGAGAGCAGTGGATAGAGAGGATAGGGGTTGGGTGGGGGTGGGGGTGGGGTGGGGGGGAGAGACATACGAAGGTCAAGTAGACAAAATTATCTTCTTAGTCAGGCTGTGACATTTCTGGTCTTCCGTGATTGTATTCATTTATTTTTTCCTTTATTATTCGTTGTTTTGCGTTATTTACAAGACCAAATGTATTTTTTTTACTTTCAATTTATTCTCCAAAATGTTAATGGTCATTCTATCACCGCTATGCTCACGATCTGATCAAAACAACACCTGGAAATAGACAACACAAACCGCCAAAAGAAACCAATGGATCTGAACGAGGTGTCGTGAGCAGTCTTGCGCGCTCGAGCCTTAAAAGGAGAACGGGTAGAAACTCCGAAGAAAATGACCAGAGGTGTGGCTCGGGGGTTTCTCTTTCCCTTGGTTATCGGGCTCTTTCTCTCGGCTTTCCTTCGGGTCTTGTTCGTCGCTCGGCGGAGAAGGATAAAGAATGCACGCGCATACCAACGCACCAACACACGCACACACACACACATGCATACGCACACACACACACACGTACACATGCACACGCACGCATACACACACACACACACACACACATACGCACACACACACACTCACACACACACACACACAAACACACACACACACATCTTTATCTATGTAACAAAATAACTGTTTTAGATTTCCTATTCCTGACTTTTTTCTCCAATTGCACTTGTTCCAATTTATCCATTTACCAACAGACTTTACCGTTTTTTTTTCATTTCTCTAATATCTGTTTCCCAAATGTGCCTCCTTCCTTGTCTTAATTGTCAATCATAATGATACTGACAATAATTATGACGATGACAACAATAATAACCATAATAAGAAAAACAAGAATAATAACAAAAACAGCAATAGTAAAATGATAGTAATAATAATGATAACAATTTAAAGATTAAAAAGAGCAAGGACAACAACCCATAATCCCAGAAAAGATTCTTTCGCCATTTCGTCTTCCATTAATCTTTTTTTGTCTTTTTTTTCTTTTTCTTTTTTTTTATCTCCAAGAGTTAGTAATGAGTCTCTCCTTGTCTTTACACCATTTTCGTAAAGGCGAGCGAGCAGACTTGTTTTCATGGCAGTTCCAAAACGTGACTATTTTTTTTTTCTTTTTTTTTTGCGGAAATTAAAAGAAAAGTCCATTTTGTTCAAAGGGTCAGAGGTCAGTCAGATGTTCTCAAATGTCGTGTTGAAGAACGTGCGAACGCGTGATTCTGTGTGTTTGTGTTCGTGTGCATTCCCGTGTAAGTATCTCTATATCTGTGTAAATTATGTGTACATCTATGTATTCAAGATTACATGTGAGAGATGTGCACATAACGCTCTCACTTCCCTTCTCTCTGTCTCTCCTCTTTCTCCCTACCTCCCTCCATTCCCCTTTTTCTCCCTTCCTCCCCCTACCCCCTCTTTCTCCCTCTCTCCCCATCTCCCCTCCTCCCCCTACTCTCTTTCTCCCTTCCTCCCTCTTTCTCCCTCTCTCCCCATCTCCCCTCCTCCCCCTACTCTCTTTCTCCCTTCCTCCCCCTACTCTCTTTCTCCCTTCCTCCCCCTACCCCCCTCTTTCTCCCTCTCTCCCCATCTCCCCTCCTCCCCCTACTCTCTTTCTCCCTTCCTCCCCCTACCTCCCTCTTTCTCCCTCTCTCCCCATCTCCCCTCCTCCCCCTACTCTCTTTCTCCCTTCCTCCCCCTACCTCCCTCTTTCTCCCTCTCTCCCCATCTCCCCTCCTCCCCCTACACTCTTTCTCCCTTCCTCCCCCTACCCCCCTCTTTCTCCCTCTCTCCCCATCTCCCCTCCTCCCCCTACTCTCTTTCTCCCTTCCTCCCCCTACCCCCCTCTTTCTCCCTCTCTCCCCATCTCCCCTCCTCCCCCTACTCTCTTTCTCCCTTCCTCCCCCTACCTCCCTCTTTCTCCCTCTCTCCCCATCTCCCCTCCTCCCCCTACTCTCTTTCTCCCTTCCTCCCCCTACCCCCCTCTTTCTCCCTCTCTCCCCATCTCCCCTCCTCCCCCTACTCTCTTTCTCCCTTCCTCCCCCTACCCCCTCTTTCTCCCTCTCTCCCCATCTCCCCTCCTCCCCCTACTCTCTTTCTCCCTTCCTCCCCCTACCCCCCTCTTTCTCCCTCTCTCACCCCAATCAAAAACCTCGAACTGAAGTCTTAACGACAAAGCCAAACCCCCACAATGAATGCCCCAATGAAATACCCCAAAAGAAATGCCCTAAAGAAATACCCCAAAGAAATGCCCCAAAGAAATACCGCAAAGATATACCTCAATGAAATACCCCAAAATAAATGGTCCAAAAGAAATACCCCAAAGAAATACCTCAAAGAAATGCCTCCCCCCCCAAAAAAAAAAAAAAAAAAAAAAAAACTCAAAGAAATGCCCCCCCAAAATGCCCCAAATAAATACCCCAAAGAAATGCCCCAAAGGCGACCCTAATCTCCTCGGAGTTGGCGATTTCCCCCAACTTCCCGCGCCGCCGATCTCGAGTTTTTTTTCCCGCTTTTATATCCAACTCTTTTATCTCCTTTGGTCTCGCCTTCTCTCTTTTCTTGTCTTTGTTTTGTTTCGTGTTTTGTCTGAGGGGACTTCCGGAATGCTGAGTTAAAGGGTGATATTGAGGGAAAGAGAGAAGGGGAAGAGAAAGAGAAAGAGAAAAATAGATAGAGATAGATAGATAGATAGATAGAGAGAGAGAGAGAGAGAGAGAGAGAGAGAGATAGAGAGAGAGAGGGAGAAATAGGTGGATAATAAGACTGATAGACAAACAAACAGAGAGACAGAAAAAGAGTCTTAAAAAAAAACAAAACAAAAAAAAACAGACACAGACACAGCCAAGAAGCGAAATCAAGTCAAGAACACGTGCACACGAGGTCACGCCCGCTGGTGAGAATGCAATTAACGGTCCTTTCCCCTAACAGACAGACAGACAGACACAAAACGTCACGATCTCAGCATCTTCCTTATGTCTCTCTTTCGCTGTGGCTTTTCGCTAGCTCTTTCTTCTTCGTTTGTCTTGATCCTCTTCCCTCTTCTTCTCGGTTTTCCTCCTTTATCTCCACTGTCTCTCCCTCCTCACCCGCACCTTCTCCTCTTCCTCTACCTCTATTTCCTCCTCCATTTTCTCCAACACCTTTATCCATCTCCCACCTTAACTCTCTCCCTCCCTTCCCCCACCTTCATCCACCTCCTTCTCCCTCCCTCTCTCCCTTCACCTCCTCCACCTTCATCCACCTCCCCCTCCCTCCCTCCCTTCCCCCACCTTCATCCATCTACTCCCTTCCCTCCCTCGCCTCCCTTTCTCCGCCTTCATCCATCTCCTCCTCCTCTCTCCCTCCCTCCCTTCCCCCACCTTCATCCACCTCCTCCTCCTTTCCTCCCTTCACCTCCTCCACCTTCATCCATCTCCTCCCTTCCCTCCCTCGCCTCCCTTTCTCCGCCTTCATCCATCTCCTCCTCCTCTCTCCCTCCCTCCCTTCCCCCACCTTCATCCACCTCCTCCTCCTTTCCTCCCTTCACCTCCTCCACCTTCATCCATCTACTCCCTTCCCCTCCCTCGCCTCCCTTTCTCCGCCTTCATCCATCTCTTCCTCCTCTCTCCCTCCCTCCCTTCCCCCACCTTCATCCACCTCCTCCTCCTTTCCTCCCTTCACCTCCTCCACCTTCATCCATCTACTCCCTTCCCCCACCTTCATCCACCTCCTCCTCCCTCCCTCTCTCCCTCACCTCACCCTCCCTCCCTTCCCCCACCTCCTCCTCCCTCCCTCCCTCCCTTCACCTCCTCCCCCTTCATTCATCTACTCCCTTCCCTCCCTCCCTCCCCCGCCATTGCCATTATATATCGTGACGTGATTCCGCGGCCGAGCTCTGAGATCCTCGGCGCCTGCGGGATGTGTTCGTCTTTTGTTTTCTCCCTTCTTTTCTCTCTCTTTCTTTCTTTTTTTCTCTCTCTCTTCTCTCTTTCTCTCTCTCTCTCTCTTTCTCTTTCTCTTTCTCTCTCTCTCTCTCTCTCTCCGTCTTTCTCTGGTTTCTTTCTTTTACGAGTCTCTTTTGACATTTGTAATTAACGGAGACACGGAGAGACATAATGGTAGATAAACTGATAGATAAATGTAGATAAATGCTGATAAATAGGAATATACAGATTAGAAAACAATACTCATACAGCATGAGCAAGAAAAAGAAGAGAAAAATGAAAGGAGAGAGAGAGATAAAACAAAAAATAAAGAAGAGAATGAACAGGATTTGATTCACAGAAAAACAAATAAAATAACAGCAGAAAAGCAGAAGAAAAAAGGAAAGGAGATGGATATAAAACAAAAAAATAAAGGAGAGAATGAAAAGGATTTGATTCACAGAAAAGCAAATTAAATAACAGCAGAAAAAAACAGAAGAAAAAAGGAAAGGAGAGATAAAACAAAAAATAAAGGACAAATAACAGCAGAAATGCAGAAAAAAAGGAAAGGAGATGGATATAAAACAAAAAAATAAAGGAGAGAATGAAAAGGATCTGATTCACCGAAAAGCAAATAAAATAACAAGAGCAGAAAAGCAGCAAAAGAATAAACAGAAGGATGAGACGACGAGACTCCGACGACCCGAGCAGACGACGCCCGGAACCAAAACAATAACAGAGCGACGGGAGCTAGAGCGCGGGGAAGGATGACAGGCGTACGATAATCTCCCTTTTTTTTAATTCTTTCGCTCTGGCAACGGATGATTTTACAAGGAACGAGATTGTATATATTTTTTTCTTCCTCTTCTTTTCTTTTTATTCTTTCTCTCTATCTCTATCTCGCAACGGATGATGTTACAAGAATGAGTCGCTAAGCTGAGACTCGAATGTTAACCTGGCTCGTGGAGGGCGCCGGGGAACGATCACCTTCTGCCACGCACTTTTTTCCCCCCCGCGTTATGCTTTATGTGTGATTTTTAGCATTGGTATCATAATTATCATCGTGATTATTACTATCATTATTACGCTCATCATTATTTTGATTATCCTTATAATAATTTTTCTCATCATTTTCATTATGGTCATTATTAATAGTTACCAAAATCCTTATCACTATTATCATCATAATCATTATTCTCAATATCATTATTCTCATCATCATTCTCATTCTCATTATAATTTCTATTATTATAATCATTATTCTTGTAATTTCCATTTTCATAATTATCATAATTATTATTACTATCATTACCATGTCCATTATCATCACTATTATCATCATAATCCTTATTATCTATCAACATTGTTATTACCATCATTATCATAATCGTGATCATCATTATCATCATCATTTATAATTTTTCATACATTTCATAACCCAACCGTTGAGAAAATTAAATATAACAGATAAGAATTAAAATAAAAATGATAATAAAATAAAAACCAAGACAGAAAAGAAGGAAGTAATAATTCGATAAATTCACTGACAAGCAACACCCTAAAATATCACTAAAATAAATATTCAAATAATATATTCTGAATAACCTCCACTCAGTTTGAACAGAAGGACAGTTAACTAACGGCAATTTTTTTTTATTATTTTTTTTTTTTTGTAAGCATGATTATTAATACTTCTGATACTTACAAAATATATTCTCTGATAATAATGATGATGGTGATAAGAGGTCATAATGATAATAATAATAATGATAATGATGATGGTGATAGTAATAATACCAATAATAATAATAATAATAATAATAATAATAATAATAATAATAATAATGATAATAACAATAAAATATTAATATCAATAACAATAATAGCAACAACAACAACAACAAAATAACAATAATAATAATAATAGTAATAATAATGATAGTGATACCAATCATGATAACAAAAATTATAATAATGATAACAGTACTGATAGTAAAAATATCAATTACATGAAAAAATAAATTAATTAATTAATAACTCCAATAAAAGCAATGTGATTGACAGTCTCTTCGTATAAAGAAAACAAAAAAAAAAACAGTCTCTTCTTATAAAGAAAACAAACAAAAACAAAAAACATCAATAAAATTCGATAGCTATACAGAGCTAAACAACATGCCTAACACGCACAAAATATAGACCTCAAGAGAGAGAGAGAGTGAAAAAAAATACAAATGAATAAAACACAACATCAAAACAACAAAAAATAAAACACACAAAAAAACATAAATAACAAACGTTCTTTTTCAAAATTGGTTGCATCAGCAATTATTATTATTATCATTATTATTATATTATTATTATTATGGTATTATGGTATTATGGAAGACTGTCATGGTAGCAGAGAAGTGTGATTTGGCGGAGTGAGAAGAAGTAAAGATGGAGGAGAGAGAGATGGATAAAGAGAGAGAAAATGTCTATGTTTATCCACGTAAGGTGTACTTATATCTTTACA
>NW_027213924.1:2500-5000 GCF_042767895.1 Penaeus vannamei | reverse complement strand
ACATTACAAATTTTTGGTATCTCCCCTATGGTTTCAGTTGTTATTACGTGTTGTTAGTAATGTGGGATTTTTTACATATCATTTTTTGTAATAGTTTTGATTCAGAATGATCGCTTTTATCATTACCATGTGGCATTGTATTCTTATTGTCGCTGATGTTTATTATTTATTCCAGAATCTGTCACATTCCGACATGACACGCCTTTCCCTTCATCTATCATCTTCCTCTTAGTTATCTTCATCATCCCCTCATCAACCTCCCACCTTCTATCTGATGCTTCTCATCGTCTTCCTCCCTCACCACTTTCACCACCTTCCAGGGATGACAGAGGCTTCCAAATACCATTAATGTTGACTAGGGAACGCAGACACACTGTTCTTGGTCTCACCTGTTCGACATTCCTGAAAATCTGAGGACCTGGAGAGCTGTAAGGCCTGAGCAACAAGACGAAGACCTGTTCCTCGTGGATCTTCGATGGTGTTCCAGTCCACGCTGGTGTCTGAGGTGAGAGGGGTAGAGGTGGGGTGGGAGATGGAAGAGGAGGAGGATGAGGAGAGGGGAGAAGGAGGTTGGGGTGGAGGGAAGAGAAGGAGAAGGAAGGATATTGAAGGGGGAAGGAGAAGGAGAGGGAGAGGGAGGAGAGGTTAAAGGGAGGGAAGGAGATTGGGCAAGGGTGGAGGGGAGAGGGAGGTTGGGGATGAGAGGGCATAGAGAGCAGGTTTAGGGTAAACGGGAAGGGGCAATAGGAGAGGGAAAGCTGGGGAAGATAGAAAGGACATGAGTGGAAAGGATGGGAGGGTTGAGGGGGAGCGGGAGGTTGGGGAGGGAAATTGGCGAGGGAGAGAGGCAGGGTGAGAGGGAGGAACTAAAGGAAGGGAAAGAGAAGACGAGGGGATGGGGAGGCTAGTGGCGGAAGTGGGGAGAGGGACAGAGGAAAGTATAGAGATTTGGGAAAATAGTCTTAGGAGTAGAATGAGGAGGAAGATCAGGAAGATTTTTTCTTTTTAATCCTCATGCCTTCTTTCATCTCTCCTGATGCCATTCAGTTCAACCTGGTCTGCGGGTTGCTGGATGATGGCCACGCGCAGGCATCCACATAGCGCTTCTCGGTGGGCTGCTCGTCGCGGCCAGAATTTTGCTGGTAGAGGAGAGGAGCTGAGAGAGAGTATTAATGAGGAATAATAAAGCCGAGGCTGGAGGAATTTCTATCAGCCTGAGGAAATGTTTTCGTCGTTGTGATGTCTGTTATTAGTATGCAACATAATATTGCGATTTGCGACCAGTAAGAAAATTGGTATTTATTGATGGGGATTCCAAATAGGAAGACATATGATATAATTGCTGAGATTTCTGATATTGGCAAGGGGAACGCTATTTATTGCTGTGATTTCTGAATAGTAAGAAAAGAGATTATCATCATGTAGCCTTTCCATTAGCATGGGGAGTTTTTACCAGGATCTTATTAATTCAATTATTAGTTCCAACTGTATAATGCAATTAGGTTTCTGTTTTGTGATTTTTGTATTAAGTGAGCATACGTCTTTCATTTATCAATTGATAATTGATAAATGAATATACTATCGGTAATTAAAAACTACAAACAATATAGTATATGAAATATATAGTAGTATCGGGTAATTTGAGTATGGACAATGTCGAATTAAACTACAAAATAAATAGTGCATTAACACACATGTATATATATATATGAAGCATTGACTCTACCCTAAGCGCCTCTGCCTCCCGCCCCGCACCAGGTTCGGCCGCCGCACGATGACGCTGTACTGCGCCGTGGCCGCGACCGCCGCGGGTATCTGCGCAAGTTTCGTCAACACGTACACGTTTTTCCTCGTCATGAGATTCGTGATCGCCTTCTTGTGCGCGGGTCTCATGGTCATCACCTTTGTGCTCGGTGAGTGGTGTGGGCGTGGGGGTGATGATGGGACGTTATGATGATATGTAATGTTATTGAGGGTGGTCATGGTATCTTGTTATCATTACTGGTATCGATATTATGTCATGCTGTTGCTGTTATTCTTTATATAATTATCATATTCCTCTTATTACTAATTATGATCTCTATCATTCATTTTTGTCACCGCCATTACTATCGCTCCTTCCCCCTTCCGCCCAGTCTCCGAAGTCGTCAGCCCCTCCGCCAGGACGCTGACGGGGATGCTCTACGCCTTCTTCTTCGGCTCTGGCATCGCCATCCTGCCGTGGTATCAGTCACGTTTCATCAGGAGAACCCTGCTCACCAGACTGTCGGCAGCGCCTGTCAGCTACCAGGGTTGAGGGAGGAGGGGAGGGAGTGAGGGGGAGAGGGCGAGGGAGGAGGAAAGGAGAGAGAGGGAGTAGGGGAGGGTAAGGAAGAGGGAGGGAGGGGACGGGGAGGATGAGGGGAGAAGAAAGCATGAGTGCACATGAGCGGATCAAGTGAGAGACTGAGGGGGGGGGGAGGTCAGGTTGGCAATGCGGCTTAGTGAGCATGTGTGTCTC
>NW_027213923.1:127500-135000 GCF_042767895.1 Penaeus vannamei | reverse complement strand
TCGTTTTGATATTTTTAAAATCCTTTTAGAATATTTTCGAGTGAAATATTCTTAGCCAAAATGTGATTTTTTTATTTCTTTATTTTTTTTTTTTTGTCTCTTTCTTTGAGGTATAATTACCTAACAAATTCATGATAGGGGGAAGAGAAGAGGAGGGAAGGGCGAGAATGAAAGATGAAAGAGAGAAGGGGAATAGAGACGAAAAGAGGGTGAGAGGGAGAGGGGAAGAAAGAGAGGGCAAGAGGGAGAAAGGGAACAGGAAGAGTGGGAAGAGAGTGTGAGAAGATTGAGAGAAAGGGAGGAAAAGAAAGGAAAGGAGGAGGGAGGGAAGGAAGAAGGAGGAAAGAGGAAGGAAGGAGGAGTAGAGGAAGGGAGGAGGAGGAGGAGGAAGAGAAGAAGGAGAGGATGGAAGAGGAGAAGGAGAGGAAAAGAAAGAAGAGGAAGAGAAGAGGAGAAGGAGAAGAAAAGAAAAAAGAGGAGGAGGGAGGGAAGAGGAAAAGGAGAGGAAAAGAAAGAAGAGGAGAAGGAAGGGAAGGGAGGAAGGAAAGAGAGAGAGAGAGAGAGAGAGAGAGAGAGAGAGAGAGAGGAAAAGAAAGAAGAGGAGAAGGAAGGGAAGGGAGGAAGGAAAGAGAGAGAGAGAGAGAGAGAGAGAGAGAGAAAATCAGGAAATCTAATCTAAAACAGCAATCTGTGAATCGATTCATAATCACAGGCAAAAACCGCTCCCGATTCTGCGAGAGAAGCCCCGATCAGTTCCGCAAGATAAATTGATATTGTTATCTTCAAAGTCACTAACGGGTGGCTGGCCCCTCCCCTCATCTGCCCTCTCTCTCTCTCTGGTTCTTTCTCTCTCTCTCTCTCTCTCGCGCTCGATCGCTCTCTCTCTCTCTTTCGCTCTTGCTCTCGATCGCTCTCTCTCTCTCTCTCTCTCGCTCTCGCGCTCGATCGCTCTCTCTCGCTCTCTCTCTCTCTCTCTCTCTCTCTCTCTCGCTCTCTCTCTCTCCCTCTCTCTCTCTCGCGCTCTCTCTCCTTCTCTCTCTCTCTCTCTCTCTCACGCGCTCACTCTCTCTCTCTCTCTCTCGCGCTCACTCTCTCTCTCTCTCTCTCGCACTCACTCTCTCTCTCTCTCTCTCGCGCTCGCTCCCTCTCTCTCTCTCGCGCTCGCTCCCTCTCTCTCTCTCTCTCTCGCGCTCGATCGCTCTCTCTCTCTCTCCCTCTCTCTGGCTCTCTCTGGCTCTCTCTCTGGCTCTCTGCCTCTCTCTCTCTCTCTCTCGCTCGATCACTCTCTCTCTCTCTCTCTCTCTCTCTCTCTCTCTCTCTCTCTCTCTCGCTCTCTCTCTCTCTCTCTCTCTCTCTCGCGCTCGATCGCTCTCTCTCTCTCTCTCTCTCTCTCTCTCTCTCGCGCTCGATCGCTCTCTCTCTCTCTCTCTCTCTCTCTCTCTCGCTCTTTCGTTCTCTCTCTCTCTCGCTTGCTCGATCGCTCTCTCTCTCTCTCTCTCTCTCTCTCTCTCTCTCTCTCTCTCTCTCTCTCTCTCTCTCTCTCTCTCTCTTTCTCTCTGTCTCTCTCTCTCTCTCTCTCTCTCTCTCTCTCTCTCGCCTCGCTCTCGCGCTCGCTCACTCGCTCACTCTCTCCGCTCTCTCTCTCTTGCTCCTCGGTCTCGCTCTCTCTTTTCTCTCTCTTTCTCTTCCTCTCTCTCTCTCTCTCCTCTCTCTCTCTCTCTCTCTCTCTCTCTCTCTCTCTCTCTCTCTCTCTCTCTCTCTCTCTCTCTCTCTCTCTCTCTCTCTCTCTCTCTCTCTCTCGCTCTCTCTCTCTCTCTTTCGCTCGCTCTCTCGCTCTTGCTCTCGGTCTCGCTCTCTCTTTCTCGCTCTCTTGCTCTTCCTCTCTCTCTCTCTTCCTCTTCCTCTCTCTCTCTCTCTCTCTCTCTCTCTCTCTCTCTCTCTCTCTCTCTCTCTCTCTCTCTCTCTCTCTCTCTCTCTCTCTCTCTCGCTCTCTCTCTCTCTTGCTCTCGGTCTCGCTCTCTCTCTTTCTCTCTCTTTCTCTTCCTCTCTCTCTTTCTCTTTCTCTTCCTCTCTCTCTCTCTTTCTCTTTCTCTCTCTCGTTCTCTCTCTCTCTCTCTCACTCTCTCTCTCTCTCGCTCGCTCTCTCTCTCTCTCTCTCTCTCTCTCTCTCTCTCTCTCTCTCTCTCTCTCTCTCTCTCTCTCTCTCTCTCTCTCTCTCTCTCTCTCCTTATCCAAAATATCATCAAGCATAAAAAAGAAGAAAACAAAACAGAAAGGGAAGAAATAGAAGGAAGAAGAAGGAGGAAGATTAAATAAAGAAAAGAGGGAGAAGGAAGGAAAAGAGAGAATGAATAGGAAGAAGAAAAATTTAAAAAGTGAGTGAATAGAGGGAATAGGAAGCATTGGGGAAAGATGAAGGGAGTACAGGGGCATAGAGGGAAGGATAAGGACTGGGGGGGGCGTGGAGGTGGGGATGGGGGAGGAGGGGGAGGAGGAGTAGTCCACAGGGACACAGAACCTCCAACAAGATTCGATTATTTGATAACTTTGATTTTGCGGTGGGTGAATCTGGTGGCGTGGGGGGGGAAGAGTGGGAGGAGGGTTGGGGAGGAATTGAGGGAGGGTGAACTGGTGGCGTGGGTGCCGGGTGTGGAAAGGGGGGTGAATCTGGTGGCGTGGGGGGGTGGGGGTGGGGGGAGGGGGTGAATCTGGTGGCGAGGTGGGGGTGGGGGGAGGGGTTGGGGAAGATGGGGAGGTGAATATGGTAGCGAGGTGGGTGCCGGGTGGGGGTGGGGGAGGGGGTTGGGGAAGAGTGGGAGTGGGGTGAATCTGGTAGCGAGGTGGGTACCGGTGTGGAAAGGGATGGAGGTTTGGGGGAGGGGGGAGCGGGGAGTGGGGAGGGGTGAATCTGGTGGCGTGGGTGCCGGGTGTGGAAAGGGGGGTGAATCTGGTGGCGTGGTGGGGGTTGGGGAGGGGGTGAATCTGGTGGCGTGGGGGGGTGGGGAGAGGGGTTGGGAAGAGTAGGGAGTGGGGTGGCTCTGGTGGCGAGGTGGGTGCCATTCATTCTCCTCCACCTCATCCACCTCTCATCCTACCACCTCCTCCACCTCATCCACCCTCACTCTCCTCCACCTCATCCACCTCATCCACCTCATCCACCTCATCCACCAATCAATCTCCTCCACCTCTTCCACCTCTCATCCCACCTCCTCCACCTCATCCACCAATCAATCTCCTCCACCTCTTCACCTCTCATCCCACCTCCTCCACCTCCTCCACCTCCTCCACCTCACTCTCCTCCACCTCTCATCCCACCTCTTCCACCTCATCCACCAATCTCCTCCACCTCATCCACCTCTCACCCCCAACCCAAGACAAACACGACAGGAAACAACTCCATTTAGACGTAATCACCAATTTGCCAATTGCCAATCACTTGATCCACCTGTCGCACCCTCCTTCCTCATCCTCCTCATCCACCTCCGCCTACTCCACCAATCATTCTCCTCCCACCTCTCTCACCCTACCTCCTCCACCTCCACCTCCACCTATTCCACCAATCATTCTCCTCCACCTCCTCCTCCACCTCTCACCCTACCTCCTCCACCTCTCATCCCACCCCTCCTCCTCCACTTCCTCCACCTCATCCACCAACCATTCTCACCCCACCCTCTCCTCCTCCACCTTCTCCTCCTCCACCCCCACCTCTCACCCTACCTCCTCCTTCACCTCATCCCACCTCCTCCTCCACCTCCACCTCCACCTAATCCACCAATCATTCTCCACCTCCACCTCCATCTCCACCTCCATCTTTCATCTCAACCCCTCCTCCTCCTCCACTTCCTCCACCTCCATCTCCACCAACCATTCTCATCCCACCCTCTCCTCCTCCACCTTCTCCTCCACCTCCTACTCCCCGCCACAGGAAACAACTCCTTTCGGACCTTGGTAATCACCAATTTACCAGTCGCCAATATCCTAACAACACCCTTATCCAATTACGAGAACACGTGATCAATTTATCTCGTCTGAGGAGGAGAGGTGGTCCTCGAAGGCCAAGGAAGAGAAAAAAAAGGAAGGGTGATGATGGTGGTGGTGGTGATGATGATGGTAATGTGTGTGTTTGTATGTGTTAGTGTGTTTGTATGTGTGCGTGTGTATGTTTGTATGTGTGTGTGTTTGTGTGTGTGTATGTGTTTGTATGTGTGTGCGTACGTATGTGTGTTCGTGTTGACTTACGTGTACATATCCATACACAAACTCATAAATCTAAAAAATAAAAGATTGAAAAAAATAATTAAAAAAATATATGCATACCTAGATATGTAGATTTAGCAAAAAAAAAAAAAGAAAAAAAAAAAAAAAAGGCTACTGTATATTTGTTAGTCATTCTAAACAATCCGAACTTTTCCCATCGCTTGAGCAAATGGGTTTATAAGCGACCTGTAACGGCGAGCGGCCATTGAGCACTCCGCGACCGCTACTATTCCGACCGCGACACCGACTTGTCTGCCTCTGCACCATTAGGGCGACGATGCTAATTAGCGCTAATCACTCGTCTTTTGTCAGCTGATCGACTCAACGCGGCAAGGTGAAAATCCGTATTGGTGTGACGTCATAAATCAGGGTGGAAGTAGGAAGCCGATAAGCACGAGCGTTTGAAATTAGCGCGGGAAAGTGCCCCCCCACCCATTCCTCCTTCTCCTCCCTCCCCCTTTACTCCACCTCCTGTCCAATTTATCTAACTAATGCTTTACATCCACGCGGGAACACGGACAGATATACAGGGGAATATACACACGTTTAGATACACAAATGCGCGGAAAAAGCACAGATATAAAGGCAGTGAGTTATAGGCCACATGAGCATAAATACAATACACAAACAATTACACACACACAGAGGCGCGCATACTCTTACACACACACGCACGCATACTCACACACGCGCCAACAGACATGCACCGACACCCGCGCACATATTCACACATATAAACAAACACACACGTGCATAAACACACACATACACTTAAACAAACACACACACACACAGACACACACACACACACTCAGAAAAACACACACACAGACACACACACACACACACACACACACACACACACACACAAACACACTCAAACACACACACACACACACACGCGCACACACACACACACACACACACACACACACACAAACACACACACACACACACACACACACACACACACACACACACACACACACACACACACACACACACACACACACACACACACACACAAACACACACACACACACACACACACACACAAACACACACACACACACACACACACACACACACACACACTCAAACACACACACACACACACCTAAAAACCACGGTGTCCGACGCAAGCGGTAACCGGATCACGCATTTCCCAAATTGGATCATCGAGTCCGAACACAATGCTAAACCCCAGCATTCCGTAAGGTCCAAAGTCACGCGCGAAAGCAACCGCCAACCCGACCTTATCGTCCACCTCTTCGACCTCGCTCGTCCCCCCCTCTCCCTTTCCCCCTCTCCCTCTCACCCTCTCTCCCTCTCCCTCTCTCCCCCTCTCTCCTTCTCCCTCCTCCCCTTCCTCTCTCCCTCTCCTCCTCCCTTCCCCCTCTCCCTCCCCCTCCCCCCCCCCCCTTCGATTATCATGCTGCTACCAATGGCGGTGTTGATATCAATAATTCGAGTCATTGATTGGTGTAATCCATTTAGGTTAGGTTTGTGATGTGATCATTGTTAGCTGGCTATTGTTCTCTGCCCCCCCCTTCCCCCCTTTCCTCTCCCCCCTTTCCCTCCCTCTCTCCCTCTCTCCTTAGCCTCCCCCTACTCCCTTCCTCCTCTCTTCTACTCTCTTCCCTCTCTCCTCTCCCTTAGCCCCCTACTCCCTTCCTCTTCCTCCTGCTATCCTCCCTTCCTCCTCCTCTTACTCTTATCTCCTTCTTCTCTTATCTCCTTCTACTCTCCTCTTCTTCCTCTCCTCCCTTATCTTACCCCCCCTCTTTCTTCCTCCTCCTTTCTGTTACCCTCCCTCCCCCTCCTCCTCTTCCTCTCCTTTTCCTTCCACACTGCCACCCCCTCTTCTCTTCCTCCTCCTCCTCCACCTCCATTTCCTCTTCTTCCCCCTCCTCCACTTCCCCCTTATTCCCCCCTCTCCCCTCACCCCTACCCCCCTAGGGACCCCCGCCCCCCGACGTACAGGAATGTCACCGCATATTAGGGGAAATATGTCTTTGTTTTCATCCCGAGGCTGTGGTCATAATATCGACAAAATCATTAACTCCTTCCACCTCCTCCTCCTCTCTCCTTCCCTCTTTCCACTTCCTCCTCCTCTTCCTTCCTTCCCTCTTTCCACTTCCTCCTCCTCCTTCTTCTACTTCCTCCTCTTCCTTCTTCTACTTCCTCCCTCCTTCCTTCCTTCTACTTCCTCCCTCTTCCTCCTCATCCTCTCTCCTTCCCTCCTCCCCCTTCCCTCCATCCCTCCCTCCTTCCCTCCTCCCTCCTCCCCTCCACTTCCTCCTCCCTCCCTCCCTCCCTCCCCCCTCCACTTCCTCCTTTCCTCCTTCCCTCCATCCTTCCTCCTACCACCTCTCCCCCACCTCCTCCTCCTCCTCCTCCTCCTCCTGCTCTTGTGACGTCACCCTCGCCATCCTGTCTTATCCCTCTCCTCCAAGATCTTCCTCTCCTCCCAGCCGCGTCTCCAGCGGTTCTTATCTTCTGAGACGATCAAGACGGTGTACTCGAGAGCTAGTTGGCGTCATTAGCGGTTATGAGATCCTTCACCTACCTCCCCCCCCCCCCCTTAACCCCTTACCCTCCCCCTCAACCTCCCCTACCGCCCAGCTGATATTCGATATCGCTTATCTCTCTCTGTCATCTCTTTCTCTCTCTTGATCCTCTCTCTCTCGAGATTCTCGGATCTTCTCTCTTTCTCTCTTGATTCTAGATCCTCTCTCGAGATTTTTTTTTTTCTGTCTCTATATTTTCTCTCTCTCTCTCTCTCTCTCTCTCTCTCTCTCTCTCTCTCTCTCTCTCTCTCTCTCTCTCTCTCTCTCTCTCTCTCTCTCTCTCTCTTTCTCTCTCTCTCTCTCTCTCTTTTCTCTCTCGATCCTCTCTCTCTCTGTCTTCTCTCTCTCTTCTCCCTAGTCTTCTCTCTGTCATCATGTCATCATCTCAAACTTCGTCTCCTCAGTCTTCTCTCTGCCATCTCTCCTCCATCATTTTCTCCCTCATTCTCTCCTCCATTCTCTATCCCTCATTATCATTTCTGTCTCTCTTTTATCTGCCATTCTTTCTTGTCATAATTTCTCGCTTCTCCCTCCTTCATTCTCTCCACAATTCTCTCTCCTTCACTCTCCTCTCTGCCTCTTTTATCTCTCATCCTCTCTCCCATTCTCTCCTTCATTATTATCCCTCTCTTCTCTCTCCTTGACTCTCTCCTCTCTACCTTTTATCTCCCAT
>NW_027213923.1:117500-125000 GCF_042767895.1 Penaeus vannamei | reverse complement strand
CACACACACACATATATATATATATATATATATATATATATATATATATATATATATATAATATGTATGTACAGCATGCATGTGTGTACCATTAAAACGTCTTAAAAAAAAAAAAAAAAAAAAAAAAAAAAAAAAGCTAAATGGAAAAAAAAAACTAAACCCGACGAGAGCGACCGAACACGAAAAAAAAAAAATCCCCTTCCCACCGACCGGCAACCGAGGTATAGCCCCACACCACCTTATCATAGAGGATTAGCGACCCTCCTTTGTTACAGGTACACACCCCTTATCTAACCGAGAAAGTTGGGAAAGGGAATCCAATCCGGTCGGGAATGTCTTTAGCGTCTGCCGATCCTTTTCCGCGGGACAAAAGCGAGCGCTGGAGTCCTCAGTCATTTCGATTATAGTTGCGCGGGTGATGAGACGCGCCCGACAAGTGGGTCAGGAGGCGGAGGGAGGAAAACAAGCGGGGAGGAGGGCGTTGGGGGTCGTGGGGTGAGGGTGGGGGGTTTGGGGGTTGGGGGGTCGTGGGGTGAGGGTTGGGGGTTGGGCAGTGTGTGGGGTTGTGGGGTCGTGGGGTTGGGGGTTTGGGGGATCGTGGGGTGGGGTTTTGGAGGTCGTGGGGTGGGGTTTGGAGTTTAGGGGTCGTGGGGCGGGGTTTGGGGGGGTGGGATTTTGGGGGTCGTGGGGTGGGATTTGGGGGGTCGTGGGGTAGGGTTTGGAGGGTCGTGGAGTGGGGTGGGATATGGGGGGTCGTGGTTCATGGTACGCGATTCGTGGTTTATGTGTTGCTGTTCGTGATTCGCGGTTCGTAGTTTGTGATTCGCGATTCGTGGTTCATGATACGCGGGTTGTGGTTCTTAGCTCAGTATTCGTGATTCGCGGTTCCTGATTCATGGTTCGTGATTAGCGGTTCATGGTTCACGATTCGCGGCTCATGGTTTCTGGTTCGTGATTCACGATTCGCGGTTCATCACCCATTCCATTAAGGCAGCGATGAGGAAGGAAACGACTGCTGAGTGATTCCTTTGGGTTCTTAAAAAAGGGTTAATGAATGTGGGAATTTTGTGACGCGAAATGCCTATGGATTTAGTGAAGCATGCGTGAGTCGGGTGATGTCGGAGGTTGGTGGCGGGTCCTTGTCGGTCGGGGGAAACAGCTGTAATCCGATATTGGGGTTTAATCATCTGTTTCGGGTTTCCTTCGATTGTTTTTCATTTCATTTTATTTGTCTTTTATTTATTTATTTATTTTTTTATTATCTGTTTCGATTTCCTTCGATTTTATTCATTTTTATTCTATTTTGTTTCATTTCTATTTATTCCTTTATTTTTATTTTTATTTATCTATTTTTTTATAAGCTGTTTCGTTTTTCTATCGTTTATATATATATATATATATATATATATATATATATATATATATATATATATATATATATTTAATCTCGTTTTTATTTCATTTTATCTTTTTTCTTTCTTTTTATTCTTTTTTCTTTTGATAATCTAATTCGTTTTTCTATCGATTTTCTTTTTATAATCCATTTCGTTTTCCCTTCAATTTATTTTTGATAATCTATTTACTATCCTACTGGTTTGTTGTTGTTGTTGTTTTTCTATCGATTTTTATCCGTTTCGTTTTTCTATCGATTTTTTTTTATATATAATCTGTTTCGTTTCCTTCTTGATCTTGATGTTTTAAATCGGCAGCGCTTATGGAGTAAAAAAAATAAATAGTGCATCGTTTCAGAATTAAAATAAATGTAATGATAATACTGATAAGCGAGATAAAGAGAGAACCCTTTAGGATAGACAAGATGGCTACTCCCCCTTGACCCCCCGACCCCAGACATACGGGAGACTTCCTTCCCCCCCCCCCCCCATGTCTCCCTTCCCCTGCTTTCTCTCTTCTCTTTCCCTCTCTCTTTCTGCCTTTCTTCGTGTACCCCCTGTCGCTCTCCCTCTCTTTCTCTCTCCTTAACTTTTCCTTTCTTTTTTTTTTTTTTTCTTCCTACCCTCTTTACTCCTCCACCTTTCCTCTCCTCCTTCCTTCCCCCTTCCCTCCCCTACTCTCCCAAACCACCCCCTTCACTCTTCCCCCTTCTCCCTCCCTCCCCCAACCTACCCCTTTCCATATCCCCTTCCCCCCCCCTCCCTCCAACCAACCCCATTTTCCCTACCCTCTTCCTCTCCCCCACCCACCCCTTCCTCCCCCCAACCTAGCCCTCCTCTCCCCACCCCAGTCTCCCATACCCTCCCCCTTCCCCCTCCTCTCCCAACCTACCCTCTACCCTCTACCCTCTTCCTCTCCCCTCCCCTACCCCCTCCCCTCCCCCCCTCCTCCACCGTAACCCGAGACCGCTCTATTACCAATCAGCCAATCAGGTGAGGCCAAGACCACATCTGATTTAGTGATATCAGAAGGAGGAGCAGCATTCACGTCCAGAGAAGGAGGGAGGGAGGGAGGGAAGGGGTGGGTGGGGAGGGATGGGTGAGGGGAGAGGGAGGGGAGGGAGGTAGGGGTGGGTGGGAGTGAGGGAAGGAGAGGGAGGGAGGAAGGGAGGGAGGGAAGGAGAAAAAGCGGGAGAAAGAGAGACATAAAGACAGAGAAGAGAAGAGCGAGAGAGAGAGATAGAGAGTGAGAGAAAAAAATAGAAAAAAAGAGAGAGAGAGAGAAGGCGGTCTGATGGGCGTCTCCGATTGGCTCGGGTTTCGTCCAGTGTGTTACCTTGTTCGAGTGGTTTGGGACGAGGCGGTGGGGCGGGGATAATGGTGGTGGGGGGTGGGGTGGGGAGAAGGGGAGTGATCATGATAGATGTACAGAAATGGGTATGTCCGAGGATCATGGCTCATTGGGTATATTTGTCTATAAATGAGTATGTGTTTATGGGTTTGTATTTGTGCATATATACATACATATATATATATATATATATATATATATATATATATATATATATATATATATATATATATATGTGTGTGTGTGTGTGTGTGTGTGTGTGTGTGTGTGTGTGTGTGTGTGTGTATATATATATATATATATATATATATATATATATATATATATATATATATATATATATATATATATATATATATATACATATACATACGCCGAGTGTTTTTATCATATCAAGCGTGTAAAAAGCATAACAATACTCGGAGAAACACAGCATATGTGTGACGTGTTTGCAAGTACGTTTGTATCCACACACATCTAAGCATACTCATCTAGACATACTCATCTGTGATAGATCGACGAAACACGAGATAAAAGGCCCGGCATTATACAACTCCCATACCAATATGCGAAGTGATATATCCTGAATAATAGGCATATGGGGTCAGGCCCTGCCATCTTCCCCGGGATCGAAGTCACAGTCACTCATCCGATTCCGTGGGCGGCGCCGCAGCTGAAACGGCATTATATCAGCTCAGCGTTTCGGCTTCGCTTCCTGTCGCTCGGGAGACGTCGAATAAACATTTCCCACCGTCGGGAATCGCGGGAGGAATCGACAGCCATCGAGCATATCAACAGGAGATTACAAGGCGGGAGACCCAAGTCGACGTCGCGAGCAGGGATCTGTAGGAGGACGCCGGTTTTCCGTCTGGGTGGGTGTGAATGGCGCTCAGTAACTCAGAGGAGCGAGGGCGGGGGTTGGGGGGGAGGGGAACGGGGGGATTCGGAGGGCAGATGTTGGGGGAGGAGGAAGATAGAGGGGGAGGGGAAGGGGGTTTTGGGAAGGGGGGTTTGGGAGGGGTAGTTGTTGAGGGAAGAGGGAGGTAAGATAGGGGGAAGGGGGGCTTTGGGAGGGTAGTTGTTGGGGGAGGAGGTAGAGGGAGGGGGAGGAGGAAAGGAGGGGAAGATAGGGGGAAGGGAGGGTTTTGGGAGGGCATTTGTTGGGGGAGGGAGGTTTTAAGGGGAGGAGGTTTTAAGGGAGGATGGGGGAGGGGGTTTTAAGGGGGAAGGTTGTGGCGAGGGGGAGAGGGGGTCTTTTGGGGGTTTTAAGAAAGAAGGCACAGGGGAGAGGGAGTAATAAGGGAGTAAGGGAGGAGTGTGGGGGGGGGAGTTAGGAAGGAGAGGAGGAGGAACCGTGGTCAGGAACTCTCCGATCTTATCTCCTCTCGTCTCTGCTCCTCCGCTTCATTCCATCTACTTTTCTTCGTCATCGACTTCATCTACTTTGCCCGCCGGTAGATGGTGCTCATTAAAACTACTTTCGAGTGATCGCATTTTTCCAATTTTTCGTTTCGAAGGGAGGGGGGGAGGGAGGAAGGAGGGATGGGGAGGAGGGGAAGAGGAAATGAAAGAGAGAAGGAAGGAGGGAGGGGGAGGAGGGGAAGAGGGGGGAGGGAGGGAAGCAAGGAAGGAAGGAAAGAGGAGGAAGGGAGGAGGGAAGGAAAGGAAGGAGGGGGAGGAAGAAAAAAAGGGAAGAAAAGAAGGAGGGAAGGAAGGAAAAAAAGAAAGGAAGAAGGGGAGGGGAAAAAGGAAAGGAAAGAAGGAGGGAGGGAAGGAAGGAAGGAAAGAAGGAAGGAGGGAAGGAGGGGGAGGGATTGGGAAAGTGATTCGATGAGCAATTCGATAGATTAATTCGATAAAGAGATAGGTTTAAATGGTTTAGTAGAGATTGATAGGGAGAGGAAGAAACAAAGATGGATATATATAGATAGATGGATTAATCCATACATATACATACACACATCCACACAGATACATCTGTTTATACATGTACATATATAAGTGTGTGTATGTATGTATAAGTATGTATCGCCAGAGAGAGAGAGAGAGAGAGAAAGAGAGAGAGAGAGAGAGAGAGAGAGAGAGAGAGAGAGAGAGAGAGAGAGAGAGAGAAAGAGAGAGAGAGAGAGAAAGAGATACAGACCGACAGACACAGACACACACAGACAGACAGACACAGAGTCCTTCTCTCCGGCGTAAACAAGACACGGGTCCTCAGCTCCTCCAGAAACAGACCCAAAAATTGCATCACTCATTTCACAACTCGGTCGTGAGGGAACACTGATGATAATGAGTAAAGTGAGGAGAGATAAAGAAGGGGAGAGGGTGGGGAGGAAGGGAGGGAAAAGGAGAGGGGAGATGAAGAGAGGGAGAGAGAAAGGGAGGGAGGGAGAGAGAAAGGAGAAGGGTGAGGAAGGGAGGGAGGGAGGGAGAGAGAAAGGAGAGGGGAGAGGAAGGAGAAGGGAGAAAGAAGGGGAGAGGGAGAAGGGAGAGTAAAAAGAGAATGAGAGAGAGAGACGGAAGGGGGAAGGGAAAGAGAAGGAGGAGGAGAGAGAGTAAGGGAGCGAATGGAAGGGGAAGGAAAAAAAGAATAATAAGGGAGAAGGAAGAGGGGAGGAAGGGTACAGAAAGAGGGAAAGAATAGTGGAGTGGAGGAATAAAGGAGAGAGATGGAAAGGAAGAGGAGAGGGCGAGGGAGGGAAGAGAAGATAGAAGGGGGAGGGAAGAAAAGAAGGGGAGGGAAGAAAAGAAGGGGAGGGAGGGAGGGAGGGAAAGAAGAGAGGGAGGAAGGGTAGGAGAGAAGTGGGAGGGAAGAACAGAGGGGGAGGGAGGGAGGAGAGAAGGGGAGGGACAGAGAAGGTAAGCAAGACGGGGCGTCATCTTTAAGAAGCTGTCAATATGCACGACACACGAACCGATCACCCCCCTCCTCCCCCTCTTCTCTACCTCCTCTTCCACCCCTCCCCCATCCTTCCCTGCCTCCTTTCCACACCTTTCCTCTCTTCATCCTCCTATCTTCTCTTATTTCCTTTCATTTTTCTCTCTCTTTCTCTCTCTCTTTCTCTCTCTCTTTCTTTCTTTCTCTCTCTCTCTCTCTCTTTCTCTCTCTCTGTTTCTCTCTCTCTCTCTTTCTTTCTTTCTTCTTTCTTTCTTTCTCTCTCTCTCTCTCTCTCTCTCTCTCTCTCTCTCTCTCTCTCTCTCTCTCTCTCTCTCTCTCTCTCTCTCTCTCTCTCTTCTCGTTCTCATTCTTCTGCTTCTACATTCATTATATTCACACAATTCTCTCTCTCTCTTTCTTTCTTTCTTTCTTTCTTTCTTTCTTTCTCTCTTTCTTTCTTTCTCTCTCTCTCTCTCTCTCTCTCTCTCTCTCTCTCTCTCTCTCTCTCTCTCTCTCTCTCTCTCTCTCTCTCTCTCTCTCTCTCTCTTCTCGTTCTCATTCTTCTGCTTCTACATTCATTATATTCACACAATTCTCTCTCTCTCTTTCTTTCTTTCTTTCTTTCTTTTTCTTTCTTTTTTTCTTTCTTTCTCTCTCTCTCTCTCTCTCTCTCTCTCTCTCTCTCTCTCTCTCTCTCTCTCTCTCTCTCTCTCTCTCTCTCTCTCTCTCTCTCTCTCTCTTCTCGTTCTCATTCTTCTGCTTCTACATTCATTATATTCACACAATTCCCTCTCCTGTTTATCAGAATGATCATTATCCTCACAATTTTATCAAAGTTTCCCCTCTCCCCTTTCCAGTTCCCTCCTTTCCTTATTTCTCATTTCCTTATCGTGCTCTAACTCCCTTTCGCATTATGTCTTTTGCATTCCCGTGAATTTGCGTAATTAAATGTACAGATAATTAGAGAAATCACATTAAATCATCGTCTTAATCGCCCATTCTTTTATGGACGAGTTTATCGAATTAAAATTTTCCTCCAGTCGTTCTCTTTCTCTTTCTTTCTTTGTCTTAACAACTTCAAGTGATTGTCTAAATAAACTTCCTTAGCTTCTCGTCTTTACAACCCGGGTCTTGGCCGTCATCCAATGCACTTCCGGGTTGTGTTCTCGAGATCCTAAGCGTTCCTTGCAAGGAACTCTCGGGAGCGTGGCACTCTGTCTGTCTGTCTCTGTCTGTCTTTCTGGTTTCCCTCTGTCTGTTTGTCTGTCTTTGTTTTTTTCTGTTTCTCTTTGTCTGTGTTTCTGTTTCCCTCTGTCTGTTTCTGTCTTTGTTTTTCTGTTTCTCTCTGTCTGTCTCTGTCTTTCTCTCTCTCCCTCTCTATCTCTATTCCTTTCTCTCTCTCCTCTCTCTCTCTCTCTCTCAACCCCTCCACCACCACACCCTCCCACCCTCCACCACCACTAACCCCCTCTCTCCCCCGCAGGTCTCCTCCACCACCACTAACCCCCTCTCCCTCTCTCCCCCGCAGGTCTCCTCCATCAACCGCGTCCTCAGAAACCTCGCCGCCCAGAAGGAGCAGGCGACGGGCGTGGGCGTGGCCACGGGCGGCGGCGAGAGCGTGTACGACAAACTGCGGATGTTCAACGGCGGGGCTGCGGCTGCGGGCTGGGCTGCGGCCTGGTACCCCGGGGCGGCCGCGGGACACCTCGGGCTGCCGCAACACCACAACACCGCGCTCCCTCCATTGCCGAGAGAGGATCCGAAGCGTGGTGAGTACACGGGTAAGGGACTTCCGCGAGTGAGTGCAGGTGGTGGGTGAGTGAGTCAGTGAGTGCAATGAGTGAGTCAGTGAGTCAGTGAGTGCAGTGAGTGAGTGAGTC
>NW_027213923.1:102500-107500 GCF_042767895.1 Penaeus vannamei | reverse complement strand
TCCTCCCTCTCTCCCCAGATTGCAAGTAAGTAGTTTTGCAATGGCTTCTCTGCTAAGTCGGAGTTTATCTGCATGATATGGGGGGTTGAGCTTGCAAACTCCCCCTCCCCCTCCCTCTCCCCTCCCTCCACCCCCCATCCTCCTCCCTCTCCCCTCCCTTCCCCCCTCTCCTCCCCCTTGACAACATAAGCTAAGGCTTCGTGACAGGAATTGGTGTTTAAATGCCGATTTGTAATTATTTTCTTTTATTTTATTGTTTTGTTCTTCTTCCGATTCCTGGGCGCTTTTCTCTGTTTATCATTCCCATTTATTCTCTCTGTTTTGCTCCCCCTTTTCGTCTCCACGGACCTCTCGCCGATTTATTATCATTTTATTTTATTGTTTTATCTTATTCTTCTTCCAATTCCTGGGCACTTTTCTCTGTTTATCATTTCCTTTTATTCCTCCTATCTCTATTCATCGCCCAATCCCCCATTATTTCTCCTAATCTCCCAATCCTATTTCTAGTCCCTTTTTCTAATCACTAGTATCCTCCTTCTCTATTTTCCTATTTCTCCAATCCCTCTTTCTCATGCCCCTGTTTATCCAATTCGTCTTCCCCATTTCCCCAACTCTTCAATCCTCTTCCTCCATTTCTCCGAGAGAGAGAGAGAGAGAGAGAGAGAGAGAGAGAGAGAGAGAGAGAGAGAGAGAGAGAGAGAGAGAGAGAGAGAGAGAGAAGAAGAGAAAAGATATAAAAGAAGAGACAGAAAACAACCGCGCGACAAAGTCATACAAAACTACCACTTTATCCATAACAACAATCTTCCTCTATTTAATAACTCCTTTACTCTCATACACTCCTAGTATATCCTAAATTCTTGTCGTGAAGGACACTGCGATAATAAAGACATAAAAACTGGTGCTCGTGAGTATAATATTACATATATGACAGCGCCCCGCCTCCGCTTTGACGTAATGAAAACAAATGCTGGTTGGGGGGACTACGAGCCTACGACACGTGGGTAATATATCTACAATACATCTTTTTTTAATCTAATTCCTTTCATGTTAACGTCGAGCTTGTGTATAGAGTGAGGGCGCGGAGGCCTTGATGTAGGTTTATATATATCGCTGTAGATATTGTTTAATCGCTTGTTAATAACTCGTCTGCTGATAATGATGGAAGCAATTGTCTAGGGGATACGAGGGTCGTAAACTCCGGTCTCTCTCGTTTTATTGTTGCCACTGGATGCGTTTTCGTCTGCCTTGCCCTGATGGTCGAGGCAAATTATCTGATATCACTATTCAAAAGCTATTTTGTTTATATAAAGAATATATGACGCTATATATGACTTCTAAGAAAAAAGTAATTTATCTTTTATTCGTTTATTCAGTGCGTGATGTTTTTTTTTTATAGAGAAAAAGAGAAAATAAGAATAAAGACGGAGATGGACAACAGAGTGAAATAATACGAAGAGAATTAATGACAACAAACAAACTGGGATACATATTATATATTATACCAAAAGAAAAAATCGTATAAACAGATTCCACGAGATAAATGAATAATAAAACGCTATAAAGAGAATCGCCAAGAAGGATATTCCCGACGCTTTCCCAAATGCCCCGAGACTTCACAGCCATTTCTATTTATCTGTTTGTTTACATTTCCGCCATTTTTGGCCGAGGTTTTTGGCGGGAAAAAAATCTCCCGCTTCAAAGATGGCCGAAAGTGATATTTAATGTTCATTTTCGGAGGTTTAGTGTGTTTGCTGAAGTCGCTGAATAAACACGCGGAAGATACGAGCGGGGGATAAACTCGTATTTAAACCGAAGATAAATAAAAAGAAGATATTTGGCCTTAGAGAATGTCACGGAGGTTGGAATTATGTACATTGAGATGTTTAGATCCGGTTTACGCTGTATGCTTCGCTTCACTCGCCTTGCTTCAAAAAATAAAAATCGAAAAAAGAAAGAAAGAAAAAAAAAGTTGAGAAGAGAAAACAAAAATAAAAACTTAAAAGCTGATAAAAAAGAAATAGAGAAAGAAAGTGGAGAAGAGAAAAAGAAAATAAAAAAAACTAGATGAAAAGTTGATTCATTCGCCTTGCTTCAAAAAATCAAAATCAAAAAGAGAAAGAAAAAAGGAAAAAGAAAGTGGAGAGGAGAAAACGATAATAATAACTTAAAAGCTGATAAAAAAGAGAAAAAGAGAAAGAAGGAAAAAGAAAGTGGAGAAGAGAAAACGAAAATATACCTTAAAAGCTGATAAAAAAGGGAAAGAAAGAAGGAAAAAGTAAGTGGAGAAGAGAAAACGAAAATAATAACTTAAAAGCTGATAAAAAAGGGAAAGAAAGAAAGAAAGAAAAGAAAGTGGAGAAGAGAAAACGAAAATAAAAAAACTAGATGAAAAGTTTGTTAAAAAAATATTTAAAAAATCAGTGTTTGGGTCTTTATGCAAACGTGCTTGGAGAAAGTTAGAGAAAAAGAGGGAAGATAATAATAGATAATAAAGATTCGAAATGATGATTAGGGGTAATGAGGATACAGGAGGATAATCTGAATGATAAGGATAACACCTAATCAAATAATGGAAGAATGGTCTGTGACTATTACTAGAGCAGTGGAATAAATGATAGACAGAGAGCCAGACAACTAGATAGATAGGGAGAGAGAGAGATAGAGAGGGAGAGGGAGGGAGAGAGAGAGACAGAGGTAGGCAGAGAGAGAACGAGAAAGGAAGACAGGACACACAGACATAGAGAGACACAAAGACAGAGGGGAAAGAGAGAGAGACAGAAGGAGACAAAGGGAAAGACGAGAGAGAGACAGAAGGAGACAGAGACTAGAGGGGGGGGAAAGAGAGACAGAAGGAGACAGAGACGAGAGAGGGGAAAGAGAGAGAGAGACAGAAGGAGACAGAGACGAGAGAGGGGAAAGAGAGGGAGAGACGAGAGAGAGACAGAGGGGAAAGAGAGAGAAACACATAAGGTGACAAAGACGAGAGAGGGGAAAGAGAGAGAGAGAGACAGAAGGAGACAGAGACAGAGACAGAGACGAGAGAGGGGAAAGAGAGAGAGCACACCCATGCACGTGCGAGAGAGGCGGCGAGGGGAGTGCAGGATGACTTAAGGATATCATTGTGGGCGTAATCGAGTTAGCGAGAACTGCTCCTTTTTACCACTGAGGGGAAAACCGTAATGAAGGGTCCCTTACCTTCCCCTTAACTCCCCTACCCCTCCCTCCCTCTCTCTTCCTCCCCTCTTACCCATCCCCTCTCCCATTCCTTTTCATCATCCTCTATCTTTCTATTCGTTGTTTTTTTGTTGTTGTTGTTGTTTTTTCTTTTTTTCTGGATCTGTAATTCTATCTGCCTTTTTCCTTACCTTTCTGAAATTTCTATTTTTTCCTATTTTTCCCTTTCTGAACCCTTCATTTTCCCTCCCTTTCTCTTTCCGTTTCTTATTCCTTCCTTTTCCCTCCCTCTCTCTCTCTCCCTTTCTGAACCCTTCCTTTTCCCTCCCTTTCTCTCTCCCTTTCTTAACCCTAAATTTCCCCTCCCTTTCTCCTCTTCAACACCCGATGTTCCCTCACTCCTCTCCCTCTATTTTCCCTCTCCCTTTCTCAATCCCAAATTCCCTCCTTTTCCTTCATTATCTCCCTTTTATTCCTTTATCCATCTCTCCCTTTCTCCCTTTCCTTCCCCTCAACCTCTCCCTTCCCCCCTTTTCCCTCCATCTCCGTCTCAGCTCCACCCCTTCTCTCCCTTCCATCCTCTCCCTTCTACTCCCCCCATTCCCCTTTATCCGTCTCCTTAACTCCCCTTTTTATCCCCTCTTCTCCCCCCTTCCCCCCTTCCCCCCCTTCCCTACCTCCGCTGAACGTGAATGTAAGCCCAAGGAAAGGGGGGGAAGGGGGGGAGAGGGGAAGGGGGGGAAGGGATGCATTATTCAATATATTATCATTAACTAATGTATTCTAATGTATTCCTTGTCAGAATGCGATGATAGAGGTAGGCTGTCTGCGTTTAGATGATAAAGTATTCACAGTCAGGAATTAGGGTAAACACACACACATACGCACATCCATACGCACACTTTCACTCATACATACGCACACAAAACGCATACGCACACCTTCACTCATACATACGCACACAAAACGCATACGCACACCTTCACTCATACATACGCACAAACCTTCACTCATACATACATACACGAACACACACGTACACAAACGCAAGCACGCACACACACACACACATACCTTCACTCATACATATATACACAAACACACACTCACACAAGCACGCACACCACTCATACATACACACACAAACGCACATGCACACAAGCATGCCCACACACACACACACCTTCACTCCTTCACACACAAACAAACACACACACACACGCACACTCAACCCACACACCTTCACTCCTTCACACACAAACAAACACACAAACACACACACACACACATACACAACCCCTCCCTCCCACACAAACACACACCCGCCCACAAACCATCATTTCAAATTCACATACACTGAAGTAAATCTGTAAATTTCATGCATTTGAAAATTATTTAATGAACGTTTACATGGAAACTGAAAAGCGTAATAAGTATATTATGTCCTGGCCATTATGGCGGAGAGACACAATATATATTCCCATAATTTTAGGCTCGAATTGTAATTGTTATTTGATGAATAAGCGACATTTCCTCATTTCGGTTTGTGTGTGCGGGAAATGGATTAATGCGGATACGTACATGTGTGTATACGTACACACACACATACACACATACACACACATATACACACACATATACACGCACACACACACACACACAGACACAAACACACACACACACACACACACACACACACACACACGCACACACACACACACACACACACACACACACACACACACACACACACACACACACACACATATATATATATATAAATGCATAATACATACATGTATACGTACGTACATACATACATA
>NW_027213923.1:82500-92500 GCF_042767895.1 Penaeus vannamei | reverse complement strand
GCGCTCTCTTGGGATAAATACATTTAGAGATCCGAAAAAAAAAGACGAGCATATTTCTCGAACTCATATTCCTACCCTCTTATCCTCACTAGAGGCGGAGGGAAGGGAGGGGAGGGAAGGGAAGGGAGGGAGGGAAAAGAAGGGGAAATTCAAAGGGAAATGGAATGTAAAAGAACTTAGACGGGAAAGAGGGAGGGAGAGCGAAAGAGAAGGGAGAGAGAAGAAAAGGAGGAAGGGAGAGAGAGGAAAAGGAGGAAGGGAGAGCGAAGGAGAAGGGAGAGATCGGGAAAGGAGGAGAGGGAGAGAAGCAAAAGGAGGAAAGAGAGAAAAGGAAAGGAGGATTGCAATAAGAAGGAAGAAGAGGAGACAGAAAGATACAGATACCAACATAAAACGCAGAGAAAGGAACGAAAGAACAGAGAGAAGGATACAAAAGGAAGGGCTCGAGTGAGGAGGAGGGAAAGAAGGGAAGGAGAAGAGGGAGGGAAGAGAGAGAGAGAGGAGGGGGGAGGGGGCAAGGAGAGGAGGATAAGGGACTGTGTTGGACTCCCCTGTTTTCATCAACTGGGCCTGTAACACAATTATGGAGTAATGAACCGACCAGTTCCCTCCCCGATACTCAACCATTTCCAGGAAGCAGACTGGGGAGGGAGGGAGGAGAGGAGGAAAGGAGGAGGAGAGGAGGAAGAGGGGGGGGAGGCAGAGGAAGATGGAGGGAAAGGAGGAGAGGAGGAAGGTGAGGGGAAAGAAGGAGGAAGAGGTGGGGAGGAAAGGAGGAAGATGGGGAGGAGAGGAGGTGAAAGATTGGGAGGAGAGGAGAAGGAAAGGAGGTGAATGATGAGTGGAAAGGAGCAGGAAGATGGGGGGAAAGGAGGAGGAAGAAGAGGGTGGTAAAAGGAGGAAGGGAGGAAAGGAGGAGGAAAGGAGGAGGAATAGGAAGAGGGAGTAAGGAGGAGGAATAGAAAAGGACGAAGACAAAGAGGAGTGAAAATAAAAGGAGTAAGAGCGAAGTCAACCCATCGATACGCCGAGCCAAGGGGCGCTGCCTTTCTCTCCTCAAGTAATCAGAGAATGCGATCCGCCGAGCAAATACAATGATCAAAAAAAAAAAAAGGCGATTATTAAAAAGCCGGCGGAGAGCAAACAGCGCTTCGCCTCACCCTCTCTCCGAAGAGATTAAGCATCTGATAACTCCCCTCGCAACAATATAGCGGAAGAGAGGCCCACTCACCCACACAAACACACGCACAATCACACGCACTCGAGCGTCCTGTCATCACCACTCGCCACGCTGGAGTGCGGAGTTATATCAGCGACAATAACGTGTGGTGGAGTGTGCCGGACCGCACGACACCTCCCCATCAAGTGCCCTCCGCCAGGCGCTCTAGTGCCCCTATCCCCACTGGCCGTAACACTATCAATATTTCGTGGCTTTGTTTCATTGTGAGAAGATTTGTCCTCTGTGGGCTGCGCGGCTGGCAAGTGTCCGCACGGCGCTGCTTGGGGAAAGGGAAAGGGGGGGGGGGGGGAGATGGACTGCCGCTTTCTCGTTTGACGGAAGGTTTCCCGGGTTTTGAGAATGGACGGGGTGGGGGGTGGGGGGGCTTTGGTGTTCTGAGGTTTTGGGACGGGGCGACGGCCTCTGAGCTCAGCGCGCCTTCTCTCCAGTTCTGATAAAGTTTCATCACACACACACATATGTTTGTGCGTATACATATACATATTCGTATATATATATATATATATATATATATATATATATATATATATATATATATATATATATATATATACTCACAATATATATATACATATATATATATATATATATATATATATATATATATATATATATATATATATACATGTATATATATACATACATATATATATATATATTTATATATATATATATATATATATATATATATATAAACATATCTATATACGTATATATACATGTATACATACATACATACATACATACATATATATATATATATATATATATATATATATATATATATATATATATATATATATATATATATATATATATATATATATATATATATATATATATATATATATATATATATATATGTATATATATATATATATATATATATATATATATATATATATATATATATATATATCCGTGTGTGTACGTATGTGTCTTTGTCTGAAGCACATGTCTATGTGTCTGTGTGTAAGTAGTAAACACAAATCAAGTTTTAATTAAGTATAAACGTAAAATTACCCTTGTTTACTCGTGTTCCGACCTTGCCCCTAGCAATACCTGCACACAGCATACCGTTCATTTTTTATTTGTTTGTTTGTTTGTTTGTTTTTTTGTTTGAATCTGTTTTTGCTTTAGACGGGATGATCTCTTCAAATATAGACCACTAGACGGGGGTTCTCAGAATACCTCCTTGATTGCACAAGCGAGGGGAGCCAGTCAGCCACTTACAGACTTACTGATCTATCAATGTAAGTATGATGTACTTACAGACATACTGGACTCTTAATGTAAGTATGATAGACTTACAGACTTACTGGACTCTTAATGTAAGTATAATATACTTACAGACATACTGGACTATCAATGTAAGTATGATATACTTACAGACATACTGATCTATCAATGTAAGTATGATATACTTACAGACATACTGGACTATCAATGTAAGTATGATGTACTTACAGACTTACTGGACTCTTAATGTAAGTATAATATACTTACAGACATACTGGACTATCAATGTAAGTATGATATACTTACAGACATACTGATCTATCAATGTAAGTATGATATACTTACAGACATACTGGACTATCAATGTAAGTATGATGTACTTACAGACTTACTGGACTATCAATGTAAGTATGATATACTTACAGACATACTGGACTATCAATGTAAGTATGATATACTTACAGACATACTGGACTATCAATGTAAGTATGATATACTTACAGACTTACTGGACTATCAATGTAAGTATGATATACTTACAGACATACTGGACTATCAATGTAAGTATGATATACTTACAGACTTACTGGACTATCAATGTAAGTATGATATACTTACAGACATACTGATCTATCAATGTAAGTATGATGTACTTACAGACATACTGGACTCTTAATGTAAGTATGATAGACTTACAGACTTACTGGACTCTTAATGTAAGTATAATATACTTACAGACATACTGGACTATCAATGTAAGTATGATATACTTACAGACATACTGATCTATCAATGTAAGTATGATATACTTACAGACATACTGGACTATCAATGTAAGTATGATGTACTTACAGACTTACTGGACTCTTAATGTAAGTATAATATACTTACAGACATACTGGACTATCAATGTAAGTATGATATACTTACAGACATACTGATCTATCAATGTAAGTATGATATACTTACAGACATACTGGACTATCAATGTAAGTATGATGTACTTACAGACTTACTGGACTATCAATGTAAGTATGATATACTTACAGACATACTGGACTATCAATGTAAGTATGATATACTTACAGACATACTGGACTATCAATGTAAGTATGATATACTTACAGACTTACTGGACTATCAATGTAAGTATGATATACTTACAGACATACTGGACTATCAATGTAAGTATGATATACTTACAGACTTACTGGACTATCAATGTAAGTATGATATACTTACAGACATACTGATCTATCAATGTAAGTATGATGTACTTACAGACATACTGGACTATCAATGTAAGTATGATATACTTACAGACTTACTGATCTATCAATGTAAGTATGATATACTTACAGACTTACTGATTTATCAATGGACGCAGGAACTAACATGCATCAATGAGCAAACTGTAGTAATGACAAAAATACTTACGGGCAAATAGACATTTACAAGAACACGGGTAAATACTCACATAGAGACACTGTACACATTAGCAAGAACAGAAACACGTACACGACACACTCGCTCATGTACGTACACAGAGGTATGCATACATGTGATAATACATGTTATAGACCACAGTCACATACACACACATAGACACAGGTTCCAAAACACACACACATACACAGAGGCTCCAGAACACACACACGCACACACACACACACACAACACAAACACACACACACACACAACACAAACACACACACACACAAAAAGATCCAAAACTCACACACACACACAACACAAACACACACACAAAAAAAGATCCAAAACACACACACACACAACACAAACACACACAAAAAAAAAGATCCAAAACACACACACACACAACACAAACACACACAAAAAAAAAGATCCAAAACACACACACACACAACACAAACACACACACAAAAAAAGATCCAAAACACACACACACACAACACAAACACACACACAAAAAAAGATCCAAAACACACACACACACAACACAAACACACACACAAAAAAAGATCCAAAACACACACACACACAACACAAACACACACAAAAAAAAAGATCCAAAACACACACACACACAACACAAACAAAAGATCCAAATACACACACACACACACACACACAAGATCCAAATACACGCACACGCACACACAAAAAAAGATCCAAAACACACACACACACAACACAAACACACACAAAAAAAAAGATCCAAAACACACACACACACAACACAAACACACACAAAAAAAAAGATCCAAAACACACACACACACAACACAAACACACACACAAAAAAAGATCCAAAACACACACACACACAACACAAACACACACACAAAAAAAGATCCAAAACACACACACACACAACACAAACACACACACAAAAAAAGATCCAAAACACACACACACACAACACAAACACACACAAAAAAAAAGATCCAAAACACACACACACACAACACAAACAAAAGATCCAAATACACACACACACACACACACACAAGATCCAAATACACGCACACGCACACACAAAAGATCCAAATACACACACACACACAGACACACACACACACACACAAACACACACACGCACACAATCACCCTTCCGCCATCTTGAAGGAGCCCCGAAGCCTCTCCCGGAAGTGTGAGGGTTTCTTAGAGCGAATCCCGGGTTTCTTAGAGCTTATCACTCGCGCAGATGAAACCAATGCCAGCTGCTCTGTGACATGACAGGAGCCTTGACAACACACGAGATCTTCTCTTCTCTCTTCGTCTCTCCTTTTTTCGCTTCCCTTCCCCTTTTCCTTTCCTTTCATGCGCCTGTCTTTAGTTTCCTTTATTTTCCTTCCTTTAGATCTCTCTCTCTCTCTCTTTCTCTCCTCTCCTATCCTCTCTCTCTTTCTCTCCTCTCCTATCCTCTCTCTCTTTCCCTCTCTCTCTCTCTCTCTCTCTTCCTCTGTCTCTCTCCTTCCCTCTCTCTCTCTCTTTCTCTCTCCCTCCCTCCCTCTCTCTCTCTCTCTCTCCCTCCCTCCCTCTCTTTCCCTCTCTCCCTCTCTATCTCTCCCTTCCTCTCCTTCCACTCCTTCTACTCTCCTCGCTTCCTCCGACAACTTTATCTTCTACTTTGTATTCATGGTTCCTTGAATTGCATTTTAATGGCGCCCGTTTGCTTCTGTTACGAGTGGCGTGGAATGACCCTAGAATACAGAGTGGAGAGGAGCCGGAAATATGGAGTGCGCCCTCAACCTCTCCCTCTTTGTCATTCAGCTGTCACGTCTGTTATTTACTTTTAGAGAGCGCGGGGGTAGTAATGAATGGTGCTCCGGCGTAACTACTTGGCTCCTCCCGCTGCGAGTTATTTTGCAGGTGAATGGATTAAATGAGAGTGGGAAATAGATTTAGAAAAGGATTAGGGACTGGGTTTTTTTATAATTTGTATTTTATATTAGGAAGGAAGGATGAAAAAAGACTATATATGCGTGTTGATTCGTAGGTATGAAATGGGGCTAGATTTCGACACTCCATACCGCGGGGTTATAATATTTCAAAGTCGTGTCTTAAGCGCTTTCATTACCGACGCATAACCATGAACAGCGAGTCGGCGAATCCCTGCATAATCTCCCAGACCATCCCCGCAGTCATGAGGTGGATCCGAAAATGGCAACAATTCATTACCATCAAAATCTGAATCTTAAAATGAAATATCCCCGCGCCCGCACCAGAGCTTGCCGCCATTGTGAGTCGCGCGCCAGAGATTCGGAATGTAAACGACCTCATTGTGCGGCTTTACTGCGCTTATGCTTCTGATGATGGCTGTTGCTGTTGCTGTTCTTGCTGTTCTTGCTCTAGCTGTTCTTGCTGTTGCTGCTGTTCTGGCTGGCTGAGGCTGTGGCGGCTGGCAAGGCTTATACTGCGGGGAGCTGTCTCGAAAAGCTGCGTCTGTTGCCAATAGGGATTTAGTAGACATAAACATTGGAACCAGTATTCATTTACTTATTAGGTCATCACTTGTGTGGATTGTTGGAGAACAATAACAATCGGATATTTCAAAAAGAAAAATGAATAGACAAGGAAAAGGGGAAAAATAACAAAGTCACATTAACATATATTACATGGAAACCACAACCACATATGTATAGGAGAGAGGGAGAGAAAGAAAAAAAAAGGCAATGAAGTAGACAGATAGATAGGTAGATAAAGAGAGCGAGCGAGGGGGAACGAGTGAAATAAACAAAACAAAAAGTAGACAAATAGATAACAGATAAACAGAGAAAGCAGAAAATCAGAAAAAAAGAAAAGAAAGCGAGAAAAAAACATACATAAACACAAAGAAGAGAGAGCGCACACAACGCTACCTCGTTTCCCTAACAATCTGATGGCCTAATAGATGGTTAAGTGCTCAAAATACCCATCAAGCCAAGTTGCTACAAGTGGCCCTCGATGGCTCTCCAGCTTAATAAGCGAAGGACCACTCGACCACCGGGAAGTGTGTCTGCTCTCTGATGGGAAGCTTAAACTGTTGTCTGACGTCATAATGGCTCGCTTTATCGGCTGCTGTTGTTTACATGGTGGCAGCGGTGGTAGATTTTTTTTTTCTTTTTTTTTAATCTCTTTTTTTTTTGTTTTTTGTTTTTTTTGGTGTGTTTGTTTGTTTGTTTTTGGAGGGGGATGGGGGTGTATGGATTTCTTCTGAATATGTATATATATTTTGTTTTACTAGTTGTTTGGTTGAAAGGGATTTTTGTATCGGATTTATGTTATTTATTTTGTTGTTGTTTTATGATTAATTTTGTGTTCGACGTTCGATAGTTTAATAGTAATATCCCCGGTCCTCCCCCCTCCCCCCACCCCCCAGTATCACAGCCGTTACTCCAAATATTTGTCTAACCGTTCTATCAGTATTCAAAAACCGGCTTACGATCTGAATATCCACAAACCCTCCTTCCAAAAAGAAAGGAAAAAAAATAGTTTACCCACTATATTCCCCGTCACATAACTCCCTCTCCCCCCCAAAAAAAAGGAAAAAAATAGTATACCCTCTATATTCCCCATCACATAAAGTGTCTCCACCGGATATTGAGACTTCCCCCGCCCCCCCTCCCCCATATTCCCTTTTCCCTTCCCACCCACCCCCCAAAAAAAGCTTCCCCACACCCCTCCCTCCCCCAAAGAAAAAAAAAATCCTCCACATACAGAAAAATCCCCTCCCCCCCTCATCCCCCCCTTCAAAAAAAAAATTCCTCCACTTATAGAAAAATCCCCTCCCCCCTTACCACCCCCCACCCCCTCCAAAAAAAAAAATTCCTCCAGATATAGAAAAATCCCCTCCCCCCTCAAAAAAATCCTCCAGATATAGAAAAATCCCCCCCCCTCACCCCCCCCCCTTCAAAAAAAAACATTTTAAATTCCTCCAGATATAGAAAAAAAAACAAAGAAAAATTCCCTCCCCCCTCACTCACCCCCCCCCTTCAAAAAAAAAAAATTCAATTCCTCCAGGTATAGAAAAAACTCCCCCCTCACTCACCCCCCTTAAAAAAAAAAATTAAATTCCTCCAGATATAGAAAAAAAAAACCTCTCACAACTGGAAACCCCATCAGCACAACCCGAAGCGCGATCCCAGACTCCAATTTTCTCTTGTAAACAATGTCCTGTATGGCGGCGTCGGTCCGGAGAACGGCGAGGGGAAATTGCGCCCGTTGAGCATCATGAGGGCGATGGTAATAAGGCCGACGGTAATGAGACTGTTAATGAGGGGGAGTTGGTGATTGGGGAAGGATAAGTGAGGGGGATCGTTGGGGGTTTTGAATAAAGTGGTTTCGATACCGGGGAGGGGGTGGGGGGAGGGTAAAGCGAGTGGAAAGTAGGATTCGATTCGGGACAGGAGAATGAAAAAGGGGAGAGACAATCCAAAATGAGGACGAAAAAGGGAAAAGACGAACCGAAAAAAGGAGGAGAGAAATCCAAAATAAGGACGAAAAAGGGAAGAGACGGACCGAAAAGAGGACGAAAAAGAGAGGAGAGACAATCCAAAATAAGAACAAAAAAGAGGACAGACAAATCAGGAGAGACAGACCAAAATGAAGACGAAAAAAAGAGAAGAGACAATCCAAAATAAGAACGAAAAAGGAGGAGAGACAATAAGAAGAGACAGACCAAAATAAGAACGAAAAAGGAGGAGAGACAACAAGAAGAGACAGACCAAAATAAGAACGAAAAAGAGGAGAGACAAATCAGGAGAGAGACAAATTCGCGACGGAAAGGGAACTCTCTCCATCATCAGACAATCGTGTATCTAAGACGGTCTTCTCGCAACCCCATCTTCGCTCCGAGTGATCGACTGTCGCGCACTGACTGTTGAGACGCGGAGGGGGGGGGGGTGGGGGTGGGGGTGAGGGGGGGTAGGGAGGAGGGGGGGGGGAGAATATTAAAGTCGCCTATTGACATTTTCCAACTTGATCAAAAAGTTTTATGCAATCTGCTGTCTCGTTGCTCATCAACAAACTCATCACTATTCTTGTCTCTTGATACATATGACTTTTTTTTTCTTTTTTTTTTTTTTGTTTTTTTCTTTAATCTTCGGAGTCTTTTCTTATTGTCTTTTATTTTTTTCTTTTACGGTGCGTTGTTCGTTTGTTTTATTTTTCTTTTTTTTTCTTTCTCTCTTTTTGTGTCTGAAAGAGTTGAAATGAAGGGGGGAGGGGGAGGGGGAGGAGGAGGGGGAGGGATAGTGTAGTCTTGTCTCATTTAAAGTTGGGTGGAAGTCTGAGATTCCCACATACTGTCGCGTGTACTCTTTGTTTTACTAAGTGGACAAAGTTAACTTCATCCTTCTGTATAATCATCTTGCCTCTTTTGTTTACCTTGTTCTCTTCTCTTCTCTTCTTTTTTTTATTGGACTTGCGATGCTTGTCTCATTCGCTTTTCCCCGTTTATGTCTGTCTTCTGAACAACCTTTTTTTCATATCCCAAGATTCGCCAGACTTCAGATAACATTCTTACTTTGATTTAGACGTCATTGAAATCTAATTAAAGAGGATCTAGATAAAAAAAAAAAAAAAAAAAAAAAAAAAAAAAAAAAAAAAAAAAAAAATAGGAGGCACCATACCCCGCCCCCCCTTTTACGCCGACAAAGACCTTGCTAACGCGTCCTTGTCCCTCCTCCTCCTCCCGCAGGACTCTTCTCGCCTTCAGACAACAACAACGAGGTCACGAGCGACGGCAACAGCGAACACAACTCCAGCACGGACGAGGACTCCCAGCTGCGCCTCCGCCTGAAGAGGAAGCTGCAGAGAAACAGGACCTCCTTCACCAACGAGCAGATCGACGCCCTCGAGAAAGGTAAGGCGAGGATACAGGTGCCACGTCCTCCTCGAAAGAGGGGGGCGCGTGAGGAACAGCATCCACCTGTAGGAGGCGATGTGGGAGGCATCCCTCGGGGGGGGGGGACGCCGTGGACGGAGCGGTACGAGAGGCCGCGCTGGCGTTCCTCTGGCGACACCTGGCAACCAGTTTGCAAACTTCGATCATCA
>NW_027213923.1:72500-75000 GCF_042767895.1 Penaeus vannamei | reverse complement strand
TGATAATCACCTTTCCCTCACCCCCCCTTTCCCCTCTTTCGCTTCTCCCCTCTCTCCTCTCCCCTTTCCCCTCTCTCCCCTTTCCCCTCTCTCTCCTCTTCCCCTCTCTATCCTCTTCCCCTCTCCCCTCTCCCCCTCTCCCCTCTCCCCCTCTCCCCTCTCCCCCCCACCGACTCTCTTCCCCTCTCTCCCCTTTCCCCTCTCTCTCCTTTCCCCTCTCTCTCCTCTTCCCCTCTCTATCCTCTTCCCCTCTCCCCTCTCTCTCCCCTTTCTCCTCTCCCCTCTCTCTCCTCTTCCCCTCTCCCCTCTCTCTCCCCTTTCTCCTCTCCCCTCTCTCCCCCCTTTCCTCTCTCTCCCCCCTCTCCAACTTTCCCCTCTCTCCTCTCTCCTCTCTCTCCCCTCTCCCTTCTCTCTCCCCTCTCTCCTCTCTCTCTCCTCTTCCCCTTGTCCCCTCTCTCTCCTATCTCCCCCTTCCCCTCTCCCCTTTCTCCTCTCCCCTTTCTCCCCCACTGACTCTCTTCCCCAATATTTGACATTTGTTCAACGGCTCAACGATGGCATTATTAGCTCCTGTGACGAGAGGAGGGGGAGGAGGAGGGGGGAAGAGGGGGAGGAAGGAGGGAGGGAGGGAGGGAGAAGAGGGGAGGGATGGGGAGGGGGGAGGAGTACCCTCTTCATGGCTTTTAATCATTGATTCTGTCTATTTATATCTATTTATTCTTCGTCGTCGATGATGGTTTTAATTGACGGAGTTTTATTTTTTTAGATTTTTCTTTCTTTATTTATTTATTTATTTATTTTGATTTTTTTGTATCTTGTTTTCTGTTTGTTTTTTCCAATGTTTGTGAATTTTTACGAATCACCCCCTCCCCCCTCCCCCCCCCCCCCGCCCCCTAGAGTAAGACATCACCATCGTTAACGTTGTCTCCCCTCCCCCCCCTCCTCCCCTCCCCATTCGGCGTTACGTCATCAAAATCGGCGTTGAAATGATTCGGTATTTATTGCGCATTCGATCTCTTTTGGTGATGTGCTTTTTTTGTTGTTTTTTTGTTTTTTTGTTGTTTTTTAAGCGCGTTCGATCTCTCTCGGCGTTGCGTTTTTGTTTTTTTGTTTTTTTTTGTTTTTTTTTTTGTTTTAAGCGCGTTCGATCTATTTTGGCGATGTGCTTTTTTTGTTTTTTTGTTGTTTTTTTGTTGTTGTTTTTTAAGCGCGTTCGATCTCTTTTGGCGATGTGCTTTTTTTTTTTTTTTTTTTTTTTTTTTAAGCGCGTTCGATCTTTCTCAATGATGCACTTTTTTGCTCTTTTTTGTTTTTTTGTTGTTTTGTTTTGAGCGCGTTCGATCTTTCTCGCCGATGCGTTTTTGTTTTTTTTGTTTTTGTTTTAAGCGCGTTCGATCTCTCTAAGCGATGCGCTTTTTCGCTGTTTTTTGTTTTAAACGCGTTCGATCTCTCTCTCCGATGCGTTTTTGTTTTTTGTTTTGTTTTTTGAGCGCGTCTTATGTCTCTAAGCGATGCAATTTTGTTTTCTTTTTTTATGTTAAGCGCGTTCGAATTCTCTCGCCGATGCGCCTTTTTTTTAAGCGCGTTCGATCTCTCTTAGCGATGCGATTTTTTATTTATGTTAAGCGCGTTCGATCTCTCTCGCCGATGCGTTTTTGTTTTTTGTTTTGTTTTGGGCGGTTTCGAACTCTCCCTGTGATACGCCTTTTTTTCTCTCTCTCTCTCATCTTTTTATCTTTGTTTTGTTTTGCTTCCTCCTCCCCTGGCGGATTCCCCGAGCAGACAAGTCCCTTCTTTTGTCACCCGTTGAAAGCGAAGGGGAAAAGTGAGGGGAGAAAAAGAGGGGGAAGAGGGATTTATAACGGGAGAGAAAGAGAAAGAGAGGGGAGGTGACGGAGGTGCTGGTGACGTCATGGAAGGGTCACGTGACTCTTGTTTGGTTGACGTCACTCTTTCGGACGTGACGGAAGTCCGCGTGAGAAGAGGCGGGGGGGGGGGGGGGGATTTGTTGAATATTTTGGCTTTTATTTGATTCTTGGCTTCTGCTGTCCGTCCCCTCTCGCTGCCTATTCCTAAACATACACACACACAAATATATATATATATATATATATATATATATATATATATATATATATATATATATATATATATATATATATATATATATATATATATATATATTACCTGTGTATTTGTGTATATTCCCTTTCTCTGCCTCTCCCTCTCTCTCTCCCTCTCCCTCTCCCTCTCCCTTTCTCTCTCTCTCTCTCTCTCTCTCTCTCTCTCTCTCTCTCTCTCTCTCTCTCTCTCTCTCTCTCTCTCTCTCTCTCTCTCTCTCTCTCTCTCTCTCATTCTCTCCCTCATTCTCTCACTCACTCTTTCCCTCATTCTCTTATTCTCTCTCCCTCTCTCATTCTCTCACTCATACTACGTCCGTGTGCGTAAAGAGAGAGAGAGAGAGAGAGAGAGAGAGAGAGAGAGAGAGAGAGAGAGAGAG